>NC_077227.1:742522087-742757087 GCF_027887165.1 Monodelphis domestica | reverse complement strand
GAATGGAGAAAATTCATGAAGAATTGGGAGAGTAAACTGGAGTCAAAGAATCATCTTAGCCCTCCCTGCCTCCTTTTCACCCTCAGTTTTAGGGGTGTGATTAAAAAATAGAAACTGTCATCTCCTGACTTTAGAGAACCCTCTAACTGATACATATTTATATCTTACGTACAGTTTCTAGTTTTCGAGATCTGAGTTCAATGACTTGCCCAAGGTCATGTAGTTCAGATGTGAGAGAGGAAGGACTTGATCTCGGTTTTCTAAATCTGGGGTCAACAACCCAATAGCAATAGCAAATACAAGATTGAAGGTTTACAAAGACTTTACAGTTATGATCTCAGCGGACACATTTCTAGCTCTGTTTGCAAAGCACTGATGTACATGCATGCGTGTATATCTGTCTTTAGCAGAATGGCTGTGCCATAGAAGTGGCACTTGATCACTGTTATTTCCTTTTCTTCCATTATCTCAGGGAACTTTAGAGAGATAAAGTTTTCCAGGCATTATATATATATATATAATTTCAGTTGATCCTCAAAC
Organism: Monodelphis domestica; assembly: GCF_027887165.1. NCBI lineage: Eukaryota > Metazoa > Chordata > Mammalia > Didelphimorphia > Didelphidae > Monodelphis > Monodelphis domestica. The sequence goes on along the minus strand of NC_077227.1, from coordinate 742,756,547 downwards.
CAATCTCGGTAGGTGAGTGTCATCTATCTATCTATCTATCTATCTATCTATCTATCTATCTATCTATCTATCTATCTATATCTATATATATATCTTCATTTTACAGATGGGGAAATTGAGTCTTTGAGAGCTAAAGTGACTTGACGAGGATTACACAGTCAATAAGTATACAAGGTGGGATTCAAACCCAAGCCTTTCCTGACAAGTCCCATCCTCTTTCTATTCTACCATGATGCCTTTCTAACAAAGCCCTCCTGTATTGGGGAGTCGGTTAGAGGATAGTTCATTTTGCCATTAACATAGTGGAAGGGGGCCATTTTCTGCAATATCCTTTTAAAGGAGATATAATTTATATCCATGTAGCTGGCTGCCTCAGCCTCAGAGAATCTGGGGATTTTCAGCCTTTGGGTGGTGTAGGGGTATGGATGGTGGACCAGACCCTGAATAGTCCTGACAATTAATGTTGTTGTTTGTTGTTCAGTTGCATACAACTCTCCATTACCCCTATTTTGGGTCTTCTAGGCAGAGATACAAGTGTGATTTGATATTTCCTTCTCCAGCTCATTTTACAGATGAGGAAACTGAGGCCAACAGGGTTAAGTGACTTGCCCAGGGTTATATAGTTAGGAATTATCAGAGGTCAGATTTGAACTCAGGTCTTCCTGACACCAGACCACCTAGTTTGTAAGCATGAGACTTAGGATTCAAATTCAGGTCGTCTCTTGCCAGATCTCAGCATCATTGTTCTAGAGTTGGAAGACACCTTAGAATCATGTAGTTAATGAAGTCCAGAGAAGGGAGGCAACCTTACATGGCAGGGATCTGATGCACCCAGAGCCTTCTGGTGGCATTCATCGTTGTTTTTAGAAATTGTTATTGCAGGCTGAATAAGTGCATCAATACAAATGCAAAGGAAACCCCCAAGAAATAGAATCCAAACTATTTCTATTTTTAAAATGAAAACTATCTGGAGTAAAACAATAGCTTATTTGATCTCTGTTCCCTTCTAGTCTCTTTTCTCTGCCTTTGCCTTTAGAAGGATTTTCCCCTCCTGTTGTTTTTCTACGTGTTGGAGGGTGACATGGGTGGTGTTGGTGGTGGTGTTAGTGTCAGTGTTGGTGGTGTTGATGATGGTGTTGGTGCTGGTGCTGCTGCTAGTGGTGGGTGTAGACTCGCAGTGGGTACTTCTCATCCCCCTCTCTTTGCTCTCCATTTCATTGTTGTTTATATGGGCCAGGCCCCTTTGGTAGGCTTCCTTCAAGTTGATCCCCTGGTGGACTGATTCAAGTGGGAAGGGTGATGGTTTGCACATTTGAAGGGGAAAATGGATGGCCCAGAAGGAGGCTCTCTGAGCCTTCTGGCATGGCCTGGCTATCTGCCTCTCACCACCTCCTTGCCTACCCTTCTGCAGGACACTTTAGATCAAGGGTTTTTAAGCCAAGGTCTACAAAGTTATTAAAAAATATGAATTCGGGCAAGCTGGATCCCTTTTTGGATGCCTTTGAGGCCCTCTATTCCTGCCTTACTGGAATATTTCAGTGATCAAATGGCTGGTCCTGGGACTCTAAATGCATCTTTCTTTTGCTTGTAGCATATACGTATCTCCATCCTTCCTATTCCTTGTTTCTCCCATCTCTTCTTATTTAGGAGAAATTAACCTACCACTAACTTCCTTTTTTGATCTTAACTCACTTCACTTTTTCAGACCTCAGTTTCCTCATCTGTAAAAAGATGTGGTGGGATTAGACAACCTCTCTTAAGGCACAGATGATAAGAGTTAAAAAATAGAGGCCAGATAGGAATACTAAGTGATCTTGAAAACAATTAAATTTTGCAATTAAAAAACAAAACAAAACAACTCTTACCTGCTATCTTAGAATCAATGCTGTGTGTTGGTTCTAAGGCAGAAGAGTGGTAAGGGCTAGGCAATGGGGGTTAAGTGACTTGCCCAGGGTCACACAGCTGGGAAGTGTCTGAGGTCAGATTTGAACCCAGGATCTCCTGTCTCTAGACCTGGCTCTCAATCCACTGAGCTATCCAGCTACCCCCCCCCCCCATGCATTAGGAAAATCTTAAAGGAAAAGGGGGATTTGGAGAGAGAGTGATATTATCTGCTCATTCGAGGTATGGAAGACAGCTTGTACAAATATGTGGAGGTGAGAGATGGGGCAATGAGTTTGGAAAGGAGCATCTGGTTCATTTTGGCTGGATTATCACATGTGATGGGAGAGAATAAGGATGGAAAGGCGAGAGGGAGTCAGACAAAGGCAAAGAGCCTTCAGAGAAGGCTGAAATTTCGGAGTCTTCTCCAGGAAAGGTGTTCTCCAAGGTCCTTCCCATTGTGTGGTCGCCTGACATCTGAAAGCTGTTCTCTCCAGCCTGGCTGCAGTCTTTCACACATTTCTTCCTCGGGTTGCTTCAGAAGCTCCTTCAGGGATAAAAGAGACAAGCCAGAAGCCTAACAGAAATCCAAACCGGGCTCACCTTGTAGAGCGAGAGGCTGCTGAGCAGGAAGGGCAGCCAGCTCTTTTCACCTTTTCTCCACAATCCTTGTGGCCTTATGGTGAGACAGATTGAACTCAGGGCTTTAAAGTTGACTGGCTCTAATTTGGGTTGGGAAAGGAAAGAGGCGAGCATGATTATCTCTGCAGTAAAGAGAAGTGGCTAAGGAATGGGAAAGCCAGAGAGGAGGAAAGACAAAAGCAGGAGGAATTCAGATCCTGAGGCACCCAGGGATGCTTTGGATGGAACAAACCTGTCCAATCCAATCATCACTTATTAAGGACCTACTATGAGCGGGCACAGTGCTAAGTCCTGAGGATACAAGGGAAAAGGCAAAGAATTCTTTGGCCCAAAGAACTTACGATCTCTTGGGACAAATAACATCTATCTAGAAGAGTAAATAAAAAAGAAAATTGGTGGAGAGGGCACTGACAACTGGAGGACACCAGGGAGGGCTTCCAAAAGGCAGGGGCCCCTAACCAGAAGGGAGATTTGGAGGTGGAAAGGCATTCGAGACATGCAAAAGTGTGGAGGTGGGAGATATAATGTTCTTTCCATATAGGGTACAGCAGAGTCTGGTTTGATGGAGTCCTTAGATTTGTGAAAGGGAATCATGTGAGATGAGCCTGGAGAATAGCCTGAAACTAGCCTGGGAAGGGCTTCACCTACCAAGCAGAAAAGTTTGTTTTTTGTTGTTCAGTCATTTTCAGTTGTGTCTGACTCTTTGTGACCGCATTTGGGGTTTTCTTGGCAAAGATACTGGAATGGTTTGTCATTTTTTTCTTTAGCACATTTGACAGATGAGGAAACTGAGGCCAACAATATTAATTGACTTGCCCAGGGTGACACAGCTAAGACGGACTTTTTTTTTGTCCAAATAGAAGTAGGGAGCCTCTGAAACTGGTAGAACAGGGGACTAATGTGGTCAGAACTGTGCTTTAGGCACCTTAGTTTGGCAGCTGTGTGCAAATCTGTTCCAGTCTGTATGGACTGATTCTGTGAACTTTAAAATCACTCGGTAGAGCTAATCGCCCGTGACCACCTCCAGAATACATTTCCCAAGCAGACAGTAATGGTTTTGGAGACAATATTCCTTTCCATCATGGAAATGAACACTTGATCATCTTCCACTCTCCCCCAGATCGGCCATGAAGGGGATTCTGGGCCCAGCAGGCTGGAACAGCACAGAGCCAGCTGTTCTGATAGGATACTTACAGACTTTCAGAGGGCCCATTGGAGAAGACCGTTGCAAGCAGTCCTGTGATGAGACCCTTAAGGACAATCCAAAGTTTCTGGCATTCCCAAACTCCCTTTATCCTCCCCCCCAAAAAAACCTGCCAGGAGAAGTCAGCGATGTACATTATAATGAAACACTGAATGGATGGAATGATGGTGGGGTAATGGAAAGGCGGAGGGAAAAAATGACAGCCTCCAAAATGAGTAATTCAATCTCTGAGGCCCCTCTCTGCAAGATTCGGAGGGACTTTGTAGGAGTTCAGAAGATCACAGATCACAGATCCCTAGATGAAGAGCTAGAAGAAATCTGCCAGGTCATCTAGTCTGACCCTCTCTTCTTACAGACAAGGAGACTGAGGCCCAGAGGGTAAATGACTTGCCCCAATTCATATAGGGAGTAAGCAGCGAAGACTCAAACCCAGGTCGTGTCACTCCAAATCTGGTGTTCTTTCTACAACACCGTGCCATCTTCTTTTGTCCTGTTTGTACTTGGCAATATTGCTATGGGACTGCTCAAGGTCTGCCATGGACTAGGGGCCACTCCGGGCACTTGAAAACGAATTCCTTTGGTTTTTCACTTACTGGAGACTGTGAAAGCTCTCCTAGCTTAGCTGGCTCTGGATTTGCTCGCAGACTTTCCTTTCTGAGTCATCGACTCCTAGCACACTGTAGGCATTTAATAAATGCTAGTCGACTGACTGGAAAGGCCAACTGAGTCTAGGAGTCTGGGCCTTAAAAGGGCCTTAACTATCATCTTCACAAAATGGTATGGCTTTGAGGGGAGAGAGAAGAAAGGCAGAGTTTCTAGGAGCCAGTCCTACAGTCTAGGGGAGTCTCTGGAATGGAAATGGAAATATTGATGGAACCCAGAAGAATAGGCCATTGCACAGCCCTAGATTACTACACTAAGAAAATGACTAGGATTAAAGAGTCATCGGGGAGCTAGGAAACAGGCCTGGTTTTTCCAACCAAGAGGAATATTGTTCGTCCAAGGCTGAAATGTACTCTACAAAATGGCACCTGCTTCCAGCCTCCTGTGCTCTTACAGGGACACACATCTCTCACGTTTTGGTCGTTCTGTGTGCTTACTGGTGCCTATGCATGGAGTTGCCTTCAGATGCTTCCCACTTAAACCCTAGCAGCCATCAAGCATTTATTAAATGCCTACTATGTGCTCCACATGGTGAAAAGGGTCGGATGTACCAAAGCCAAACCCAAACGTGCCCTTGTCTTCAAGGAGCTTCCATTCTCATGGAAGAGACAACTGCTAGACTGGTGGTCCAAGACTCAGTCTTCCGGTAGCCCAAATGGAATGTGGGCCAGAGGTTACATGATTGGCCTTGATGCTGGTAAAAGCCATTTACCCGTAGGTCCCAAGAACACGTATTTCTCTGGAGGCTGACCTTTTCCCACCTTGAATTTAGCAGCTTTTGATATAAAGGTACGAATCGTCCCCAATCTTTACCTCCAACCTCTCTTTGCACAGTACACAAGTCTAATGGCTGCTTTGATGGAGTTATGATATGGGTATTCTTCAACTGATTCTGACTCTGACCCCACCATGGCCACCCACTGGGTACCACTCTTACCCCTGGATTTCTACAAATATTCCAGGAAGGGTCCAAATCACTGTGGATTCTGATGGAGCTCACCAGCTGCCATTCTCTTGCTCTCACCTCCATTTCAGTTCCTAATTTATTCTTTGGGTCTCTTCCACCTTCACAATTCATCACTGATCACATGGTGCACCTCTTGCACCTCACTGCTGCCTTTTGGCTGACTCATCTTTAGTTCTTTGGAGGCAGGGGCATTTCATGACTTGTACCCCTACAATATCACTGAAAACATAATGTGTTCCCACTTGAGGAAATAGAATAGTATAGGGGAAATGAGCATTATTCTATGTCTTCTTTCTCCATCTCCTGTCTCCAGGCTTTTGCTCTGGCAGTACCCCCTGCCTGGAATACCTATCTCCCTCCTTATATCTGCCTCATGAAAATTCCTGACCTCCCTCAAGACTCAACTCAAATGCAGATTGTAGGAGGACTTTCCAGTCCCCTCACTTGTCAGTGCCTTTCCTTCTAGGGCTAGCTTCCATCAACTTTAGTCATCTTCTGGTCTCCTCCCTACTTTTATGGCACTTCCTCCATTAGGACATAAGCTTCTTGAGGGACTACTTCATTTTTGCTTCTCTTTAGAACCCCCCCCCCCCAAAGTTTCTAATATAGTGTCTGGTACATAATAAATGCTCGTCAAATTGGATGAATGAAGAAACAGCAGTGCAGCAGGCATGCCCCTTGGTGCTTCTGGGGGAGACAGAACCTGAGCAGAATGGATAACTCCTCTGCCCCAGCCTGGTGGTGGCTCTGGTGTCCCTTATCTAGCAGTGCAGGGCAGCTTCCCAAGAGAGCCAGGAACGTTGACTTTCTCATACCGTTCCAGTCAGTCCTGTGGCTCAGCTCAAATCCTGGCAGCCCCCCGAGGAAGCAGAGCAGGCTAAGTGGTCTTAGTGGGAGCAACCAGGACACTTTCCTTCTAGGCCAATTCTTGATTCCCTGAGGGAAGTCACTTCTCTTCTCCCCCTGTCTGTTCCATTAACTGTTGTACAGGGTTGAGCAGACTAATCTAGTGGCAACCTCCAGGGTATGGAAGGCCTACCTGAATACGGCAACCCCCCATGACTCAAGGGTTGATTATCTGGGGGTGGATGATTCAGGTCTTGTCCTTCGTTGGATGGACAATCTATAGAAGGGGTCTGTTGATTAGGACATATAGATCTGAGATAGAGAAAAGACAAGGGAAAGCAGTGACCTGACACTTAGGTAGCACTTTTGGTCTATGAAGAAATTTAATCCTCACAATAATCCCTGGAGGTCAATTGTCTTCATTTCACAGATAAGGAAACTGAGGCTTACAGAGAGTTAATGCCCAAAGGGGCTCAGATAATCTCATTTCAGATCAAAGATTTTTTTTTTACTCCCCTTCACTGTCTTCTAAGAAGGTCTGGTTTACATCTTGAGGGGAAGAAGAAAGGTGTTCAAAACTATGGAGAGAATAAGGTTTGAGGATGAATTATAGATTTTCTTTTGCTATGTTCCTCCCTCTCTCATATCACCAATGAAATGGAAACTGGTGCTATGAGATGCCATTGATGTGGGCATCCCCTCCAACAAGGATGCAGCTGCCCATGGGGTCTCTCAACTAAGCTGGGGACCTTCCTTATACTCCCCTGATATTGAATGTGAATGGGGGCCTCTTGTTAGTTATCCTTCACTCCTACCACTTGACTAGTCCCCATTCTCTTCTCATTGTCCATTTTTGGGCCATATCTTGGACACCATGTTAATGAGCCACAGCTCACCCTTTGAAGATGGTGGCTTTTCCTCAAATGATACCTCTGGAGCTCGCCAGGAATGAGGTCATGATGTGGGGTCAGATGCTGCAAGTTTCCTCATCACCTCAGTTATTTTACCTCAGTGTGACCATGTCAATCCCCTTCCCCCCAGATCCAAGTCTCCTTCTCTTTCAAATGAACACATGAGATTGGAGGACCTCTGGGGGTCTTCTACCTTTCAATCTATGATCCTATGAGCCCTGGAAGGTGCTAATTCCTTTGAACCTCTGTTTTCTTATCTGCAAAATGGGAATAACAACAGCTGTAGTTCTTAATTCACAGGACTGTCCAGAGGATAAAATAAAATAATGTGTATAAAGTCTTTGTAAACTTGGAAGCATTACACCAAATATCTCAAAAGCCCTTGTCTAAATGTCAAATTAAAATGCACAAACATAATTCCATAAATCCAACCAAGAGACACGATTCCTTTGTCCTTTCTAAAAGTGGGTAAAATCCTTTTTTTAATTGGCAAACTATGTAACCCAAAACCAGGTGAAAATCGTTCTGGTTGGAAATTTAACTAGAATCTGAGCTATTGGACCAGGTGGAGCAGAGGATTGCAAAACCTCAAAATGAACCCAAGTCCCTCCTTTGAGCAAAGTGGGGCTGATTTATAGAAGGCACTTGAAGCCTGGCCTCTGCTGTTGGGCTTCTCTTTGAAGTTGGAGTGAAAACCCACAGGAATTGAAACTGGGGGAAAATGCTGTGTGCAGCCTCCCTTTCTGAAGTCAAACTGCCGAGCTGTAGCCCCTTCTGGTCATCTGGCGCTGCTTTGGAATAGCAACCTGGCTGGGAGTAGAGCAAAGACACTGTGGATTTAGCACATTGGATGGGGAGCAAGGAGAGGTCCAGGTGTCAGTGGGTGGTGTGCAGGGCTGGGTGGTCTGACCTCTGGAGTTGGAGCTCCAGCTCAGTCCTGGAACTAGTTTGAGACAATTGGCTCGTGGCCTCTGCCTCATTTTCCCCATAAAGAAAATAGAAAAATTGATTCTGGCTCTCTACTCGGGGGATTCAGGAAAGCTGACTCGTAAACAGTCTGTGCAAATGTGAAATGATCAGTTAGTAGGAAAGGAGGCTTGATTAATGAGATGATGAAGAAAAAGGGGAAAGAGATTCATTCATTCAACATGCATTTATTCTGTACATGCTTGGTCTTCAGCTCCCTTTCAGCATTGGAGAAGATGATATGACATAGTTTAATGGCATTTAAAGGACCACAGGATCATAAATGTAGGGTCAGAGGGGCCAAGGTTCAGAGAGAACAAAGGATTTGTCTAGTCACCCAGAGGAGACATGAACTCAAGTATTCCTGACTTCTCACTATATGACATGCCGATAAATCAGTCAGTCAACTAGCATTTATTAGGAGGCCTGGAGGTGGGAGGTCCTCCTCCTCCTCCTCCTCTTCTTCCTCCTCCTTCACAGTCATGTAGAAATCCCCCTAAATTAGGGATTTTCCTTCGTAGGTAAATGAGTCTGTGTCAGCATAGCTGCAGCTGGTCAGTCATTCTCCTGGTGGTGATAGCATCTTGGAGAGTGAGCATGGGACCGATAATCAGTGACATTTCCCCCAAATTTTGCAGTTGGCCACATGCTTTACAGTCCCCATGTCCCTGGACCCTCCCAGCTGCCCTGTGAAGTAGGTATTTCCCATGTGGTTATTCCCATTTTATAATACAGGCTTTTTATAGAACCTGAGGGGAAGCCACATGCCAGGGGTCACCCAGCTAGTCAGTTTCAGAGGTGGCATTTACCCCGGGTTTTCCTGACTCCAGGTCCAGCCCACGCTACCCGGTGGCTCGTGCTGCCTGGACCAGGCTCTGCCATTTGTATCATCTTAGTGTTTTCTGTAGTTTATCCTTGACCTCATTTTTGTCCTAGTTTCTAACTTATACCATCTAGGTTTTAGTTCTTTTAAGGGGAAAAAAAAGCAATAAAAGGCGGCTGCCTGTGCTCTGAGTAATATTAGAAAGGCTGTTTTGCTAAGGGAGCGAGTGAATATTGAAATACCTGGTTTTAGATTTTTATGTGGATTTGGCAAATGTGGTACAAAGCAGCTAATATGATACCTGACCCGGTGTTAATGTCCAATGATAATTCCATATGGGCTCCAGTACCACCTGCTACCTGTCAGGCTACACTTGGGGGGCGGGGGGAGTCTTTTTGGCATGAAAGCTGCATTAAGTGTGACCATTACTATTTATGGCAGAGAAGGAGGCACAGTGGGGTTTGCCTCTCAGCCTGAATCCTATTTGGGTCCGAATTCTGTAGCTAACGTTTCTCCATTCTTTGGTCTTTGGTGATCCCTGCCTCAACCGGCTCTCCAAGTTGTCCTCTCAAACTAACCCAAGTGGGAAGAAGTGCCCCAATCCCTGGAGCCGGCCCTTAAATCTCCCAGGGTTAACCAAAGCTGGCATTCAGAGAGGAAAATCCATCCAAAGAAACGAAGGTCTATTTCCAGGAATATAACCAATAAAAAAACCAAGGCAGACGGTTAAACCATGACTGTGTTCACCTCCTTTTTTACAGAAGCCTCTTTGCAAAAGCTCCCTCCACGGAGGGCTCTGATCACTTCCTCTCCCTGACGCCTTCCTCAGGGGGTGTCTGAGCTTGGCTAGGCAAAGGTGGAGCAATCCTACTGGAAACACAACCCCATCTGAAGACAGTCGGTCTCAGGAAGACCAAACAGCCGGCCACACGACATTGGGGGTGTTGTTGCCAAATTGGTTTCCTTTGGAAAAAGCCCACCCACCCTCAATTTCTCTTGGAGGAAAATGATGCTCAAAGGGGCTCAATGACTCAGGGGGGCCTTTGGAAAAAGCCCACCCACCCTCAATTTCTCTTGGAGGAAAATGATGCTCAAAGGGGCTCAATGACTCAGGGGGGCCTTTGGAAAAAGCCCACCCACCCTCAATTTCTCTTGGAGGAAAATGATGCTCAAAGGGGCTCAATGACTCAGGGGGGCCTAGGTAGTAAGTGCCAGAGACGGGCTTTATTCCAATTCCGAAGCCAGGGGTCTTTTCACTGGACAAGAAATGTCTGCTTTTATTATGACTTCTTGCAAGAAAGGAGAATACCTATCGTAAATGGAATACTCCAGGCACCAACATCATTCACTGTATTTGGCCCAACATTCAGTGCCTTTGTTTGCATGGCTTTAACTTGTACCTCTGCTTTCATCAGCCTGAATTGTTCCATAGGAATCTTCCCATGTTCCCCAAGTTCTTCATCTTCACCATTCCTGGGGTGGTGACGGTGAAGGGAGTGCAGGCAACAACACTTCCTTACCCTAATGCACCATGCTTGGTCCAGCCCCAATGAATGAGGGCAGCATCTTTTTCTGCCTTTACTCTCTTAGCGATGGTGGTGCTAGATTATACGTGTCTATGTAAATAGAAATATGAATCACGGATGAGTCCAACTGGGGCAATGCTGGGTAAGGGCATGCCTGTGGAAAGAAATAATACTTCCCTTGACTGATGACCTCACCAGGTCCATTCCAGGTCTCGCTTCTGATCGTGCCGCTACGGAAACAGAGTCCTTAAGTCAAAACACTTTATGGAAAGAAAAAACAACCTTTTACACCTTGGGTGGAGTTGAGTTTAACCATTGAACATTCCGTCGTCGCTTTAGAAAAACACACTTCTGCACATTCCCGACCCCGGAGGAACTCGGTTTCCTATCTTAATCATTCACAAACGGAACACGGGCAGAGTGGAAGGGAAATACAGTCCATTAAAAATGATTTTCCTTGAAAGGCAAAGACATTATGAAAGATTTCCACAGCCCTTCACATTTTTGTAAGAAAATCATTTCTAACCTCTCCCGGCTGTTATTATTGCAGCTGCTGCTGGGTTCCTTTTGAGCGACTCCTAAAAGCACAGAAAGCTTCCTTTCCATTTCCCTCCTTCGCCACCAGGCTCCCCATCTAGGGGCTGAGGGGCTGCTTGGGCTTTGAAATGCCATCCAAGTGCCTCACTTTTCCAAGATGCCCGAGTAATCACTAGTGGCCCAGAAATATCGCTTCACTCCTTTCCAGGCGCTTCCGAAAACATTGCCTCCACCATTCATTCTCTCCCAACAGTATTGTGAGTCTGGCATTCCTAGTGTTGTTTCCAGATGGGGAAACACTGGTAATGTAACTCAAGGTCAATGACTCAATAAAGGAAAAACTTCTGGACAATTAGAGCTTCCCTCCCAAAGTGGGCTGGGTTGCGTTGAGAGGTAGTGGCTTCCTTCCCCATCGCTGGAGGTGTCCAAACAGAGGTTAGATGACCGCTTGTTCAGGAGAAGCTTAGACCAGATGGTCCCGAGGTCCCTGGGATTCCAAGACAAAGAGAGAGGCAAAGCTGCATCTCTAATGAACACACAAGGCGCTCCTAGCCTCCTGCTCCCACCACTGTGTTGGGAAGGGGTTCTCTCTGCAACTTTAACTCTCCCCTTGACTCCCCGTTGAGGTCAGGTTCATCTTTGGTGCACTGATGATGGGTCCATTGGACCATTGGCATTGAGAGCTTGTCTTCAGTGTCATCATCAACTTGTAGGAAGTTTGATTTTATCCGTGGGTGGGTACTATTTCTTGTGGTTATTCATTGATGGGGGTTTGTGTGTGGGGAGAAGAGGGGACAGGGAGAAGGGAAAGCTCATTTTCAGGGACTATATTGCTGTTGCAGAAGAAGCCTTGTGGCTGTAGGTTTCCAATTCAGTTCAAGCCATATTTATTATATAGCTCTTCCATAGCATCATGGGTAAAGAACTAGTCTCAGAATCAGAAAAACAGGATTCAAGTGTTGCCTCAGACATTTATTAGCTGTGTGACCATGGGCAAGTCACCTGTGTTTCCGGGGCCTTGGGTTCATCAACGGAAGAATGAAGGGGTTAGATTTGATGTCCATAAGATTCTCTTCCCGTTCTAAATATATGATGCTATGCACAGTGCCCTGGGCTAGTTATTGGGGATATAAGGACACAAATGAAACAACACTGCCTGCAGGGAGCTCACCATCCATTGTGGGAGACAACACTCAGAGATAAATGAGTATAAGACAATTTGGTGAACAAGGGAAGGCACCTGAGCTAGGCAGTGGACATGTGAAGGTAAGGCTCAAACAGCTTTCCCTTCTAAGAGGAAATAGGACAGGGAAAGAGATCGGTATAATAAAGCCTAGAGTGAGGACGGCAAGGAGACCCACCACACAGAGAGCCTACGATACAAATGTGAGGTGAGGGAGAGGAACATCAGAGATGCTCGCATCTGTGTAGAAGGATACACGATGCTCTCCTCTCCCTCCAAATGAGATTTTCCTCATCTCTGAAGGCTTATTGGTTTCTTTGTCAGCCTAGCATAATTGGACAGATAGTATGCTAGCCTATGAGGCAGAAATACCAGAGTTACAATCCTCCCTCAGACACTTATTGGCTGCGTGTCCCTGGGAAGTCTCTTGATCTCCCTTATCCTCGATATCTTCATCTGTACAATGGGGATAATAAAGGCATCTTCATTATGGGTAAATGAAACAATGAGCCCTTCTTCCATTTGCCTCTGTCTCTTCCTCCTCCTTTCCTCCCTCTTCCTCTTCCTCCCCTCCTTTCTTCTCATTATGATCTCCTTCCTCGCCCACTATTTTCTTCTTAAGCCTCTCCCAGCCTCCATGTCCAACCATGGCCAGTCAACGATCTGTCTCCCCTTCTCTAATGAGTCTTGGGGGGCACACGAAGAAGTGGCTGGCTTCTTTGGGGGGTCGGACAGAAGTTGCCTGCTGGGGCTCTCTAATCCCCCCTCCCCATTCACGCACACAGCCACATATGTTTCTCCGAGACTCCCCTCTTCAGCATTACAGAGGGGCCCTTCAGTCGTGATGATTACGGAATGGATACAATACTGATGGAGCTTAATTGTTTCCACTAGATGGATCTCGGGTGTTCTTTGGCAGCCAAAACGAAAATGATTCCAAATACCATCAAAGGGGCTTATGAGCACCCAGCATGTTCGCCGGCGTTTGGTATTGACGCTGGGGTGTTAATATCATTATATCTCCTGGTACAACATACGTTGACTCTAATCCCTTCCTGTCTCTATGATCTTGGGAGATCGGCAGGCGGGGAGGCCCCACAGAAAACCCTGCACACAAGGAGACAAAGGCAGCGTTCAGCCTCTCTGCTGTGCGGTTCCGAGGCCGAGCCGGGCCGGGCTCCTGCCTTTTCCTCCACAGGCAGAGTTGGGGCACTGGGAGGCAACATCAAACATACCTTTTCACACATGGTCTTTCCAGATTTTTTTTTAACACTTACTTAGCAGTTTATAGAAGGAAGTGAATGATCTTCTCAAGCTGCTTACAAATTAAAAAAAAATCTGCTCTTATTAATTATGCAGGATTAGTCTAATTATAATTCAGCAAATTAATTAGCGACAGAAGGTGTTCTGAAACATTGGAGTACATTTGCATGTTAAATGGAGAGGCTAGTCCGTAATGTATGTAAATTTATGCATGGCTTCAGAGTTTAATTTAAAAATTTGCAGCTGCATATGGTATGGGAGCAGGTGAAAAGTCAGTTTTGCTTTAATGATGCTCAGAAACATTGGAGGGTGTCCTGTCTGCGCCCGAGAGAACGCCCCCCAGATCTGCTCATCTCCAGATCTGTCAGAAGGATATCATGGAGCCCCCTCCCCCTTGGGCGCCCGCTCAAGGTCATTAGTGAGTGGACCCATAGGTGCTGTAGGTGTGAAGCCGCAAGCTGCGGAGAGCAGGAAGGGGACGGTGGCCATGGCCGATCCACCACTCTCCCCAATGGCGGCTCAGGGAAGCATCAGTTCAGGCAACGGCCAGAGTTTGGGGAGGCTGAAGAGATTTGGCAAGCCAGCGGGCTGAGCAAAGCAGGCCTCACTTTGGGTCTGACTGATATCGATTGTGGCAGGTGGAAAAGAGTGGCCCAACCTTGATTCCGCTCCACACAGTCACATTTGCAGTTCCCGTCAATTTCCCCGAGTCGTGGGAAAGTTATTACCGAGTTATGAATTAATGGGAGGGGAGAGAGTTTTACACGTTGGCCCCTACCATCTGGCAAAACAGTAAAACCAGCGGACCAGGCAGAAGCAAAGGGTCCTTGGTGTAATTGGTGTTCACTGCTCAGCCTAGCATAGATCCATATTGCGAGGAGGGAAGGAAAAGCGAGGACGGGGAGATGGCCTGGGGGGGGGGGTCCAGGGAAGTCCAGGAATCATGAGGCTGACGACTAAGAAAAGGACTTCCTTCCTTCCTTCCTTCCTGTCACCAGAGGCACCGTTTCACTGGGAGTCTCTTGCAGTGGTGGGTCCTCATCAAGAGTGTTCCAGCTGGAAGAGACTAGCGGACTGATTCAGGTCAAACCCCTCTCTTTAGCGAGTGGGCAGGGGCAGTTTTCTTTAGCCCGAGGATTGTCGAGTTTTGTTCCTGGATGACATTCTGGGGAGAAGGCCACGCTTCCTCTAGGAGATGACTGCTTCCTCCCTCCCTCCCTCTGCCCCTCGGAGTTCTGGAACTTCCCCTCCAAAAATCTCCTCCCCTTCATTCGGGTTCTCCTCCCGGTGACCAGCAGCTAAAGCCTACGGGCTCTAGAAAGTGCTTCTTTTGCATAGGTTTTGCATACAACTAAGCAATATCCAACCATTTTGAGGGCAAAGACTTTTGCTTTTGTTTCTGCTCACCCTTCCTCTAGCCTGCTGACTGGCTGGCCCAAAGGCCCCGAGGGTGAGGGTGAGCAGCCTTCCTCATTTTCTGCCTCCCCCTTGTACTCCCCAGGAGTTTTTGCCTGATGTGAAAATATTCCTAGATACAACCTGGCTCTCTGGCCTCAGTCTCCCCAGCATTCTTTAGTGACGGGCAAGAAGAGGGCAGAGGAAGAAGCCTAGGAAGCAAACAAGAACGGGTCCCCCTGCAGGAGTCTCGGAAAGTCTTTTGTTTTTAGAACAATCGTGACAATCAAACAAACAAACAAACAAACAACCCCCAACCCAAGCCTGTGTAAGGTGGGTGACTTGGCTCCTTTCCATTCCAGCCCAGAAGAGCGGGATGATGATTCTCACTAATAGTGTCAGCTTTTCAGCTGGGCAAAAACAAAGAGTTTTCCTTGGAGCTTTGTCCGTGGGACCTTGGAGACAGGCAGAAGAGTCTGAGTGCGGCAGAAATACCTGCACATGGAGCCCAGACTGGAGGCTTTGGCCGGCAAAGGATCTAAGTGACCTTCTTGTCTCTGGCCCTTGGCTGGCGTTTGGAGACAACCGGAGGGCCTTTGAACAACAGGAAATGTCCACTTCAGAAGTCTCAGGGAAGGGAGCTCCCGGGGAGATGGAGACTCTGGGCACGGGAGAGGCAGAACCTCCCTTCCACAGTGGGGGAGGCAGGATCCGGTGCCTAGGGGAGCGCAGCAGGCATGGCTGGGGGTGGGGGCAGCGTTTATGGTAATGAAGGACCCGTGGCCAAACACAAATGCCATTTTTAGAAATTTGTAACTCAGCCAAAGGAAAAATGAGGCCCGGGGCTACAATCTCATACATGTGCATTATCCACTGGGAGAGACTTCTGCGTGTGTGCTCACATGCGCGGACACACGGGCTCCTTTTTTGTGGTCATTGTCTCCTCAGTGCCTCTCTCTGTGCCTGGCACATGGTTGGGATTTAAGAAATCCATGCGGAGGGACTGATATTTTATGTGCATTTTATTTAACATGAATTTATCAGGACAGCTTTAGGTCTTATTCCCGCCCCCGTTGGCCCCCCAATCACAAAATGATTTTCTGGGATTCTGTAGGTAGCCTGAATGTGCCCATTTATGTTCGTGCCCAATAAATATGCCCATTTATTGTTTCCTCCAACAGAATGGAAGCCTCTTGAGGGTGGGGAAGGTTTTGCTTTTTCACTTGTCAGCATGAACTCTAGGAACCCCAAACTTGAGCCTAGTAAGATCTGACGAACCCCAAGTTTTAGGACTAGTTTGTAAATTGACCAATGATTGTCACTACAATTTGACCAATTTACAAACTAGTCCTAAAACTTGGGGTTCATCAGATCTTACTAGGCTACAAGTTTGGGGTTCCTAGATTCCATGTGAACACGTATTCCCAGCCAGTACTACAGAGCCTGGCATTTAGTAGGTACTTAATAAATGTTTGTTGACTAATGCGTTTAGCCATAGCATCATCACTGGCTTATATATGGAGAGATGGAGGAGACTTCAGAAGCCATGAATTCATCCTCTTTGTATGGCTTCTGAATCTGCTTGGGTAGGTCTGTCTCTGTTGTTTCCTCCATTAGAATCCCTCTTCCCAATGTCCTTGAGGGTAGAGACTGATTCATTCATTGCATTTGCATCCTCCTCCCCCCCCCCCCCATGCCTGGACCAATGCCTCACATGGAGTAGGGCTCTAATAAATACTTGTTGATTAATTATTGATGGACTGAGAGTCCCAAACCCTCTATTTACAAATGAGGAATATGAGGCTTAGGATAGGCTAAATAACTAGGAGGCACCATAGTGCACAGAGTGGCTATATATAGAATCAGGAAGCCCTGAGTTCAAATCCTACCTCAGTCACTTGCTAGCTTTACAACCCAGGGGAAGTCATTTAACCTCTGTTAGCCTCAGTTTTCTCATCTGTAAAATAGAGGTTAATAAAAGCACCCACTTCCCTGGATTGCTTTGAAGATCTTATATAATAATAAAACTTAGCAAATACCTGGCATATAGTAAATGCTACATGATATTGCTATTATTATTAATTGTAAAGTGCTTACAAAATGCCTGGCACATAGTAAGCACTATATATGTACTGACTGTCATTTTTATTATAATATAAGTTAAGTAGCTTGCCCAAGGTCATCCAGGTAAGTGTCTGAGTCAGGATTTAAATCCAGATTCGCACTTTTGAACTAGTGCTTTTTCCTATCACCAACCTTCAGAAAACTGGACATGGAGCTGGGTTTGAATTTCACCTCTGACATTAGTGCTGTGACTGAGCCCATCTCATCACCTTTCTGAGATTCTTAATCTGTCAAATGTGGGATAATAATAGCTGATTCACAGGGTGGTTTAAGGATCAAATGAGATCATATCTGTAAAGTGCTTTGTAAACCTTAAAGTCTATGT
Source organism: Monodelphis domestica (assembly GCF_027887165.1). NCBI lineage: Eukaryota > Metazoa > Chordata > Mammalia > Didelphimorphia > Didelphidae > Monodelphis > Monodelphis domestica. The sequence goes on along the minus strand of NC_077227.1, from coordinate 742,739,291 downwards.
ATTTTGGGGGTGGGGTAGGGTGTCCAGATCTATGATTTCATTGTCAAAGAAAACTCCCAATGAGGAAAGTCCATCTCCTAATACAGATTAGCCCTTATCTTACATTTTCTGTCCCATGAGCTGTGGTTCTCAAATTTTGGCAATGATCCAGTGTTATTCTTTGCCACAAGGAATCAGGATACACTCTGGGAAAAGAGGGAGATGAGCATGCACACATGCAATGGTATGTGTAAATTCCATGCAGTATATGTGGGAAACTCATTCATATGCATGTGATTGCAACTGTAGATTCCAGATCATTCCTGAAACTCTGAGGTAGGCTCCATCATCCTTTGAGAGACTCTGTCTTAGAGAGTTCCCTGGGGCATTTAGAGGTGAAATAACTTTTCCAAGATCAGGATGCATCAGAGGCAAGACTGGAACTCGAGCCTTCCTGCCCCTGAGGTTGCTTATCCATCCACTGCACCAGGCAATCTCTGACTTTTAACATGGCAGCTGTTATTATGGCTTCTCCTGGTGCTATTCACAGGTGCAAAAACTTTATTCAGAAACTGAATTGGAGAGACCATTGGTGCAGCACAAGCAGACAGACTTTGAGTGGGATCAGTTCCTCCTCCATCACTTTATTTTGAAAACATTTTGTTGTTATTGAGGGAGAGGAGCAGGAAAATAGGTGGGAGCACAGCTGTGAAGGAAATAATCCCGAACTTTAAACAACTTAATATTTAAGAAAGGTATAATGACATAATCTGAAGTCCTGTAGATCTGGGCTCATATATTGCCTTTATCTCTGGCTGTGTGATTCTGGATAAGTCTTTAGTTTCCTTGAGACTAAAAGACTATTAATTATAGCCACATAAAAGAGGCTTTATGCAGGGATTTCCCTGCCCTGGGACTTCCCAAATCACAGAAGTAACAGGTATGAGCACAGGCTGGTGTTGGAGCTGGCTCCTATAGGGAGACGATTGTTAAATTTTTAGTCTTAGCACTGATACCTCAGAAATCAGCAAATATGACAAAATCAAGGCTTGATTGGTCCAGATTTGTGAAAGTGATGAAGAGAATGTGGAGAATATAGATTAAATTCAAAGGTGTGTCATGGCACTTAGCAGAATGCCTGCTACAGAGTATACACTTAATAAATGTTGACGACTGATTGATCTTGTATCCATTCCCCACTCCCCCACCCCGAGTCAGTGGTTAAATAGTTACCAGTAGCTTGAACAAAGCAAATGATACTGTAGAATCTCAGAAATTCTAGGGGAAAATGAACTTGAAAGGATACATCGGTCATCTGTTGCAGATTCCATTGTAGCCATTGGACTGACTATTGGTTGGCTTTGAGATGAGAGATGATCTAGTGCTCATAGGACTGAAATGGGAGAAGCTGGCCTCTTTGGGGTTAACCTAGTCTAGCACTTTACAAATATAATCTCATTCAATCCTCACAACTCTTCAAGGTAGGTGCTATCATTATTCCCATTTTACAGATGAGGCAAACAGAGGTTAAGTGACTTGCCCAGGGTCACACATTTAGTTAGGATCTGAGTCTGGATTTGAACTCAGGAAGATGACTTTGGCCCTGTGGCACCACCTAGCTTCCTAGGAAGAAAACAGTTAAATACCAATACTTGATTCCCTTTTGGTAGTACCCCAGCTCTCTGGTGGAAGGAGGAGAGACTATACCTCATCTGTTCTCCAGGAAAATGATTGGTTTTCCTGTTACTCCCAGGCTGGCTCCCTTCCAGGGACCTTTTCATTTCCAAGGTTGTAGTCACTGGCGCCATTGATCTGTTGGCTGTTTCTCCTCAGCTTCTCTGGTCACACTTTGAATTCCTTTCTTCTCACCCCTCCCTCCTTGCTCACTGACCGAAGGACCAATGGCCTTCTCCCTCAGCTAGGCAGCACCCTTTGGTGCTTCTCCATCTTCTCTGGACCTTAGTACCTAGATAATAAGAGGTTTGAATGAGAGGACCTTAATGGCCTTCCTGGGCTAGACTTCTAGGGACTAGGAGTCTACTCTCTCCTCACCCCCTGCCACCTTCTCCAAGCCTTCCTAGAGGGAGCTGTCCCCCAAAGGGCACAGAATCAGAAGCAGGCTTCTTTCTCACTAGGAGTGGGCAACACAGGCAAGCACCCAGGGCAGAATGCCTGGGAGGAGTGCGATGAGCCACTCTTTTTAAATATGACTTATTAGAAAGGAGTGCGTGTTGAATACCAATAAGTCCCTTGACAGGCCCGCCTGGATTTTGTGATAAGTCAAGTCCTAGGCATTCCCTTGAAGGCTCAAAGTCTCTGGAACACAGCAACTTCCAAACCTTGCCTGCGGCTCTGATCAGAACAGAGGGAGACTGTCAGGGCTTTTTTTTTTTGGGGGGGGGAGGTTGAGTCATTGTATTGCCTAAATAGGAACTACTCCTCCCTCCCCATTTCCAGGCAGAAGGTAGAGGAGCTTTGGTGGCCACACTTACTATGTGTCACCAGGCACTGTACTAAGAGTTGGGGATCAAAAAACAAAACAGTCTGTGGGCTAAAGCCTGGGGGATTGCTGGGATGGAAGAGATGATAACCTGGGATAAGACATGGCCCCTATCATGATAGTCCACAGAATATTAAGTCCAAAGTAATAATAATAATAGCAGGAGAGCAACTTGCCCTCAGGCCCTTTCAAAAGAGTAGGAGTTCTGCATAATAACGATGATAAAATATTATATATAATAATAATAAAAATCATAATAGCTGATACTTTAAGTTCTGCAAATCCCTTTTCTCATATCTCTTTTAGGCTTACAGCAGCCTTGTGAGATAGGTGCTATTATTATTCCCATTTCACAGATGAGGGAAAACTGAGGCTAAGAAGCTTTTTAAAAAAGTTTTAACTCTTACCTTCCATCTTAGAATCAACACCTTGTATTTGTTCCATGGCAGAAGAGTAGAAGGACTAGGCAATGAGGGCTAAGTGACTTGTCCAGGATCACTGAGCTAAGAGGTGTCTGAGGCCAGAGTTTGAATCCAGGACCTCCTGTTTCTAGGCCTGACTCTCAGTCTACTGAGTCACCTAGCTGTCCCAAAACTAAGAAATCTGAAACAACTTGCTGAGCTTCACACAGCTAGCATTTGATGCATGATTTTTATGTTTTTATTTTTAAATATTTTTCCATGTTTATATTATTCATTTTCTCTCCCCCCCTTTCCCCCTCCCAGAACAAACAAGCAATTCCACTGGGTTATACAAATGTTATCACTTGATCCCTAGTTCCATATTATTCATTTTTGCTATAGAGTGATTTTAAAGCCTAACCCCCAAATCACATCCCCATATATACATGTGATAAGCGATATCCTATGTTTTGCTTTTACATTTCTACTCCCATAGTTCTTTCTCTCAATGTGGTTAGCATTCTTTCTCATAAGCCCTCCAAGAGTGTCCTGGCTTGTTGCATTGCTCCTAGTCTATTATACTGGATTTTCCCACAATGTTTCACTTTCTGTGTACAATGTGCTCCTGGTTCTGCTCATTTCACTCTGCATCAGTTCATTGAGGTTCTCCCAGTTCATATAGAAACCCTCCAGATCACCATTCCTTACAGCACAATAGTATTCCATCACCACAATTTGTTCAGCCATTCCTCAATCGAGGGGCACCCCCTCATTTTCTAGTTTTTTTGATTCCTGATCTGAATTCAAGTCTTCCCAATTCCAAATCTAGTTTTCTATCCACTCTATCTACCCAACTGTCTCAGTAAATACTAAGTTCACAGAATGTAGACTTCCAGTTATTGTTCAGGTGTTTCAGTCATGTTTGACCTATTATGAACCCATTTGGGATTCTCTTGGCAAAGACACCGGAGTGGTTTGCCATTTCCTTCTCTAGCTCATTTTGAAGATGAGGAAACTGAGGTCACCAGGGTTAAGTGACTTTCCTAGGTTCACACAGATGGTAAGAGACAGCCCAGATTTGAACTCTGGAAGATGAATCTTCATGACTCCAAATAACTTGCTCTCAGGCCATTTCAATCCATGCTTCCAAAAAGCAGTGGCAGAGATAACAATGAGAACCTTTCCCATTTATATCAGAAACACAGATAACCCGTGACTATGGGGGAGAATAATTTAAACGCAGCCCTGCTTCGAAGAGCTTGGAGGTGTCTTTTATTCCCTAAGACAAGCAGTCAGCAAGTTCTACTTGCAAGAGCCCTATATGCAGCTGGGGGGGGGGGGGAGAAGGGGGGAAGGGGGTAGGGGCTGCTCTTCTATTTCACCTTGATGCTGAATAACTGTCTGTTTTATCACATGAGAAGGAGGACGAAGGGTGAGGTCAAAGAGGAATGTGGGATTGTTTCTTTGAGTCAAATGAAGGCTAGTTTCCAAGATGGAGTTATTCATGTCCAAGCTGGGAAATTCCTGACCTTCCCTCTTTGTCTCACCATATAATATGGGAGTGGGTCATCCCAAAAGCCTCTTATTATCCAAACATGGCAGTTGAAGGTAACTGAGGCAAGACATGGCAACAAATATTTCTTAACTTCTTACCATGTTCCAGGCACTGTGTTAAGCTTTGGGGAGTCAGATACAAGCACAAAAAAAAAAATGGGAAAAGAGTCCCTGCCCTCAATGTGCTTCCATTCTGATGGAGGAATAAGAAACCCACACAAAAGGAAACCCAGCAGGAGGAAGGAGCCCTGTGACGTCTTGAAAGTCAGAGATAGAGCCCAGAGGGGAAAGGATGCTGGCTAGTCTAGACTCCTCTGTAAAATGGTAGTCTTGGGAAGAACTGGCCCATGGGCAAAGGGGCCCAGCATGATGGAATGATGTGCCAGGGTGAGAAGGGTGGCAGCTTGGGAATGGTATCAAGATCTGGAATGTCAAAAGTAGAGCCAAGAGGGATTGAGGTCCAGAGAGGTTAGGGATTTGGTTAGGATTGCATAGATAGGAAATGGAGGATTTGAACTCGAGGCTTCTAGGCATCAGGTGCAATGCTCTTTTCACTCAGACACATTGCCTTTCATGCACAATTAGTGATAATTGTGTTATAATATGGTATTACATGACAAATGCATTTAAAAGAGCTGACTCAAGTGTTCTAGGAAGCCTGGCCCAGAAAGTTTCTTTTTGTTCAGGAGAAACTGAGTTAAAAACCTGAGTGCAAGTCACCAGAGACCAGCAGGATTTTTGGCTATTTTTACTAGAGCACTAAAGTTCTGTCCTTACTCAACAGTAATCCTTGATGCATATTGTATTTTAATCTTTGCAAAATGCTTTCCAGAATCCTTGGATCTGGTGGCCATATGACAATCAATCAGTCAATAAACATGTATTAAGGGCCTACTATGTGTCAGGCAATGTGCTAAGTATCACAGGTATTCAAAGTTCACATAGTTAGACTTAGAAAGGACCTTAAGACCATCCAGACCAACCCCTTCATTTTTATGAATCAGGAAGCTGAGGCACAGAGAGATAATCTAGCATCACACAAGCAATAAGTATCTAAATCAGGATTTGAACCCAGATCCTCCTGACTCCAAGCCCAGAGTCATTCATATCCACTTTTCCATGCCACCTTTCAAAACGGGCATGCCCATATTATAGATGAGCAAACTAAGGCTCAGGGGAGTTAGATGCCTTGCTTAGCTAAGGCCAGAAGAAGGAAGGAAGCCCTTGTCTCTTCTGACTGTGAATCCATTGCCCTTTCCACTAAACTGCTCTGGGTCTTTGGCTCTTCCCTGATATCAAGGATGAGGAACCACAAAGCTATGCCTAAGAATTTTTGTTCCTTAGGCAAGGAAGGAAGTGGGTGAGGCAGGGGAGCTCAGCTGGGTTGGGACTGCCTTTAAAGGGGCTTTGGGACAATTTGGGACAAGGGTCTCAGAATTCCAAGGGAAAGTTTTAGCCATAAGAGCATGGGATCATGGCCTTCAACCTGGAAGGGACCTTAGCAGCCTCTTTTTTTACAGATGAGGAAATTGAGGCACAGGGAGTATAGTATAAATACCTCACATTGGCAGGATTTAGACCTAAGGCCTCCTGATTCTAAGCCCATTGTCCTATCATTCCACCCCAGTCACTGTGACTTTAAGAGCACACAAAGTTCCATCACTATCATCCCTGGGACTCAGCTGATTGGGACTTGGTGCTAATTAGATTGTTTTCAAGCACTTAGACTCCTTCCATTTTCCTACAAATCATTGCAATGCAGAGCACAAATATGCTGCCTCTGTTCCTCCAAAGCAGGAAGGGCACAGAGCACTGAAGCCCTGCCTTGTTAGTCTTTCCCTGGCCTGGCTGTCGAGAGCGGCGAATACTGATGCAGTTTCTTGACAAAGGCTGGCTGACTTGAGACCATTCCTGAGTGCTACATGCTGGCCTTCTGCCCAGTGAACCCGGAAGGAAGAAGCAGCCTTTAGTCTGGCCCTTTCCTGGTGCCCACCATTCCGATCCAATCCAACAGATCATACAAATATTAATTAAGCACCTACTGTGGACAGAACCCTGGGCTCAGATCTGAGAAGGAGAAAAGGGTTTGGATTAGGTGTGATTTCTGCCTTCATGGGGTTACAGTCCAGTAGGGAGATAAGACACCAACAAAGACAAAATTACTACCACTACTACTACTACTACTAGTACTACTACTACTACTACTATTACTACTACTACTACTACTACTACTACTACTACTACTACTACTACTACTACTACTACTACTACTACTACTACTACTACTACTACAAACACTGAAACACACATTATTACAAAATCAGAGCATCAGCGAGTTGCAAAACCAAGGTCTATGTGAAGTTGGAGAGGGAAGGCAAGGGGCTCTTGTAGCACGGGCATTCTGAGGGGTGAGGGTGGTCAGGAATTGAAGTATAGGAGAATGGCCAGAAATTCAGCAAGCTGAGAGAGGGAGGGAAGAGAATCTAATCTCTGTTTAAGTCAGCAAGCATTTATTTAGCATCTTCTCGGGGCCAGGCATTTTCTAGGTTCTAGGGAATCAGAGACAAAAGCTGATTTAGCCTCTATCTTCAAGGAGTCTATTTTATTGGGTGTAAGAGTAACATATACACAGAAAATGAAATACAAAATGTATACAAAGTAATTTCCTGTTAGAGGGCACAGGTCTAATAGAAAGGGAAATTGGTTAATTCTACAATGGGAATTCCAGAAGGCACAATGGAAGGGGAGGCTGGAGTTGGATTCTGTACTCAGGAGGTATGATACTGACATGGATGCATATGAGAAGCAGGGAATGTGGTTGTCACACCAGGGAAGAAAGCATCAGTGTAGGTGGTTTACAAGTGAAGGGAGCAGAAAGGAAAGAAATTGTTTCTCTTCCTCAAAGCAATGGATTTGAAACGAATGAGCAAAAATCAACAGATAAGAGAATTTGGAACATTTTTTTCTTGGTGATGATGGAAGATGGAGAAGGTAGAAATATCTTTTACTCATTTTTGTTATTTTTCTATATATATCTTAACAAGCTTGTGTGATGTCATTGGGGTAGTGCAATAGACATTTTACTGAGTTGGGAGATGGACATTGAGCAGGTCTCTTCGATGCGATGGCTATCAGTTTCTTGATCCGTAAAATAAGAGTTTGAACTAGATGATCCCAAGGCTCCTTGTAGAACTGAATTTATGCTCTTATGCCAGACAACTGAAATTCTACCACCTGTCTACACCATCTCATCCTATGCAACTTTTGTCAAGTCGTTGAGTCAAGAAACATTTACAAAGTACCTCCTATGGACCAGGTAGTGTGCCAATTGATGAGGAGACAAAAAAAGGTGAAAGACAGTTCCTGCTCCCAAGGAATCCACAGACTGGTAGGAAGGTAACATGAAACAATTTTAGACAAATAAGATAAATGGAAGGAGCAGTAGATGGAAGAGAGTTCTTGTAGAAGAAGGGGTTTTAGTTGGGACTTGAAAGAAGCTAAAGAAGTCAGGAAGAAGAGATAAGAAAGGAGAACACTCCAGTCATTTGGGACAGCCAGAGAAGATGCCCAGAATTGGGAACTAAGCGTATCTTATGTGAAGAACAGTAAGAAGGCTAGTGTCACTGGAAAGGAACAAACTGCAAGGGATGGTAGGAAGAGGTCAGGTTACAAAGGGCTAATCAGTCCTCCATTTGGAGATCCGTCTCTGGAAATCAGGGGCTTTCCTCTGGTCATTTTGACTCTCCAGGGAGCTAGGCAACTCAGTGGATGGTTAGTCAGTCATTGAATATTTATTCATTGCCTACTATGTGCTAGCCACTATGCTAAGTGTCAGTGTTTAAAAGATGTGAAAGGTAGTCCCTGCTCTCAAAGTGCTTACAGTCTAATAGATAGATTGATGGACTCACAATCAGGAAGACCTGAATTTATATCTAGCATGTAACACTTACTGTGTGGCCCTGGAGCAAGTCATTCAACCTTGGCCTGCCTCAGTTTCCTCTCCTGTAAAGAGGGAATAATAATAACACCCACATCCCAGGGTCATTGTAAAGATGAAATGAGAATACTTATAGAGTGTTTTGCAAACCTTAAAATTCTATGTAAATGTTTGCTATTATGGGGAAGAGTGAGATTCTAGAGTCAGGAATATGTTGTCAGGGACAGTCCCTTATTTATGTATTACATTTTAATTATTACAAAATGAGTGAGACTTAAAAAAAATCCTGCCACTCAGCATCTGATGAAGCTGCCTAGTGACAAAATGTCCAGGTTTTCTCCACTCTCCCTTTCCTCTTGAGTCTTCTTGTTGGCAGCAGGCAGACAATGATCCTTTGCTCTGGAGATGATCTCATGCCCGAGGGTGCCAGGATAGAATCTTGACCTCCCAGAACTTCCTCATTCTTGCAGATGAGAGTCACAGCCTTCACATGGCCTGGAGGCTCTGGGGCTTTTAATATCCTGGATTGGGACAGAGAATGCAATAGACTCCTTAAGGGCTCAAGGCAAAGCCCCACTCATCATTCTCTTTGGCCTCCAGGCTGTCAGAGCCTTGGATGGAATTCCACTGGGAAGTCACTTATAGAAAGTGATACGTGTGGTTTCCACTTCTATTCGTTCAAGGAGGAATCGACAGGTTTAACCTAGGCAAGAACTAAAGATGTCACACAGTGTGGAACTGGTCTCAGGATCAGAAAGAGTTGGGCACGAGTTCCCCTCTGACCCGTACTGGCTGCCCAGTCTGAGAGTTCACTACTGTCAGCTCTAGGCAACTCTCAGAGTATAGATTTCAGAGAAGGGGCTGACATAGATTGGGAGAGAGTCTATACTGGGAGTTTTCTAAGCCAATGAAATCACACAAAAAGACCACAGGAACCCACCTCTGAGTTCTCTATAGGTTGGAAGCAGAAATCACTCTATACAGTTCTTGTTATGGACGGCAGAGGCAGGATAGAATGATCTGGGTTCAGACTCCTCCCCTGACATGGATTGGCTATGTGACTGTGGGCAAGTCACTTCCTGTCTTGAAACCTCAGGTCCCTTTCTAAGACTTTTCATGGTGGGGTTATAAAGAATGCTGGATATGGAGTCATGGGATCTGGATTAGAATCCATCCCTTTTCCTAGAGTGGAAAGGTAGGAAAGTCTCTTCCTGTGCCTCAGTTTTCTCCTCTGCCAAATAAGGGGGGTTAGTCTAATTGACCTCTGAGGTCCCTTCCAGCTCTAGTTATGAGATCACAAGTTATAGACAGGTTCAGGTCTCGTTGGCTCTCGGGGCAAAGAAGTTTATTTGTGGACAAATTCACAGATACTTATACAGGGATGGGAAGCTGGCTGTCCTTAGGGTTATTGAAGGGGCAGGTAACTGGGAAAGAAGGGGCAGAGAGAATGGCCTCCTCTCCCCATACACAAACAGTGCCATCCTTCAGTGGGTCAGCATCTGAAAGAATGAAGAATGAGCCCACTGAGGAGAACAAAGTCCACTTTCCTGGACTCAGAGACCTCTGCCACAGTAACTAGGAGATACCTGAAGACACACACCTCTCTTGGAAGGCAAAGTTGGAAAATTTGCTCCCCAGTACCCAGTGAAGGAGCCGAATCTCTCCCATGTGCCTTCACTTCACATTCAATAAACTTTCCTCCATGTCATAGAAAATCAGAATTTCCTGGCATTGGAAACAAGAACATTTAGAAGCAACTAAGTAGCACAGTGGATAGAGTATCAGGTTTGTAGTCTGAAGGACATGGGTTCAAATTTGACCTTACATACTTCCTAGGTGTGACCCTGGACAAGTCATTTAACCCCAACTGCCTAGCCCTTATTGCTCTTCTGCCTTGGAATCAATATTTAGTATCAATTCTAAGAGAGACAGTAGGGGGTTTTAAAAAAAGAGAAAGCTTGATGAAAAGGTGTTGATGCCCATCATGAGGGAGGATGAGACAAGATAGGAAGAGAGCCCCTATATGCTCTTGATGAATTTACTATTGATTGTAAGATAAAAGATAAGGGTTTAAAAGAAGAAAATGTGAACATTTATTGATTATCTATCTACCTTACTCTTAATCCAATCTCTGCTCTAGACTGCCTAGCTCTAAAAGGGGGGTGAGAAAGGAGTTGAGGGAAACCAATATATTTACCAAAATTAGTCTAGATGACCTCTTTTGGCTCTGCCTTCTGGAAGGGGCTGAGGGGAGAGTTGGGGGAAAAAGAACTGGCCTCAAGGGCAGCTAGGTGGCACAGTGGACAAAGAGCCAGGCCTTGGTTCAAATCTGAACTCAGGCACTTCCTAGCTAGGTGACCCTGGACAAGTCACTTAACCTCATTTGCTGAGCCCTTACCCTTCTGTCTTAGAGTTGTTACTAGGTCAGAAAGGAAGGGTTTAAAAAGAAGAGCTGGGCCTCATTTTAGTCAGGAAGAAGGCAGTCCTAGTCCCACTGTACAGCTCAGTTTTGATCCAGTCCTATTTGACACAGTCTACTGATATGGCTGTGTAGAATGAGAGAGAGGCAGAAGGATCAGTCTTGTCTCTTGAACTTGGGGGAAGTTTTGAGGTCATTCATTCTCCTCAAAAGAGTGGCCAGGGAAGTGATAGAGCAGATAGCATGTTGGACCCAGAGTCAGAAAGCCCCTGGTTTCAACAGAGTATGACCTCCTTGGAGGCAGGGACCCTTTCATGGTCTCCCCAGTACTCAGCATGTAGTAGGGGGTTAATAAAGGCTTGCTTGGAGACTTTTCGCTCAGAGGCTGAAGAATGGAGAGCAATGAGTAGACATGGAAAAGGTGCCGTTGGAGGCATCATGAAAGAAAAACATGGCTAACCATCCCAAAGTGGAATGGGCTGCCTCAGAAAGGAGTGAGTTCCCCTGCCCTAGAGGTCTTCAGGCAGAGTCTAGATGACTCCTCAAGAGGGATGTTGTGGAGGGAATTTGGTCCAGGTCTGGGTTGCCTGCTCTAGACAGCTTCTGAGGGTCCATCTCATGCTGATAGGGTATTTGAGAGGAAAAACGGAAAGCAAAAACCCAGTGATGTCATGGAAGGAATGGAGGAGAAGCCTCAACCAACTTCAGACCTTCTTGTAATTAATTTAGCTATTTGGATATAAGCTCTCCATGACCCCCACTCCCATGCTAGAACTTCCAGTGTGCTCCCCTCACCCAGCCCTCAAAGGTCAGGAGACAATGAGTTAGGGGCCCAAGCTCCCCCTTTCTCTCTCTACTTGACCCATTTTGAAGTGGCTGCTAAACCCATGGTGTATGTAGGGACCAGGCGGAGCCCAAACCCGAAGAAAGCACCATCAGCCAGGAGGAGCCCAAAGCAGGCTAATTTCCATCCAAAGAATCATCAGAGGTCGCACTTTTAAATTGAATAAATCCTTTTGGAAGGCTCTTTCTTAGTCCTAAATCAATTTGATTCTGTGTGAAATCCCATCTTCCTCCTAGTTTTCCCTCTCCAGAGCCGTCTACATCAGCACGCTTCAATAAATATTAATGTTTTCACCAAACACATCTTTGAGGGTGGGTGGGGGTGGGGAACAACATAATGAGATGTAGCAGGCTTGATAGGGGGCCCAGTTAGAGTTACGCTGTCCAAATAAGAGAAAGGAGGAGAAAGAGAGAGGAGAAGGGGGTTGGAGGGGAGGAGAGGAAAGTAGAGAGCAAAGAAATGGAAAGGAGGAGGAGAGTTGGAAGTGGAAAGGCAGAGGAGAGACGAGAAAGAGAAGGGAAAAGAAAGCAAAAGATGGGGGACTGAGGAGACAGGAGAGTGAAAAGAGGTAAGCAGAAAGAGAAAAGACAGGAGAGGTAGGAGGAGGGGGGGTGCCTTTCTTGTTTTCAATGAGAGAAAAAACATACATCTGAGTGTTGATTAAAAAAAAGAAGAAGCTGGCCTCAGAAAGAAAGGAATTCATTGCACTTTAGAAACCAGGGACAGGCAGTGTGGAAGGATCCTTCCAGCTTATGAATAAAGCCTTAAAGAGAGCTTTCATTAGCAGAGCACCCAATGTTGACAAAGTTCATACTCAAAAGAGAAAGCAAACAGTTACTGCCTTTAAAGTTTGTAAAAGCACTTTCTATTCATCATCTCCTTTGAAATTCACTCAAATTATAGGAAGTGGGGACCTCAGGTAGCATTCCCATTTTATAGATAAGCAAACTGAGGCTTGGAGAAATTAAATCATTTGCTCAGGGTTACACAGTTAGGTATTAGAGGTAGGGTGTGAGCCCAGTTTCTCCTAGACCCAAAAGCTCTGAAGTGTAATGAAAATATATGGATGTGATAATAATAGACATACTTTTATGATGATGATGATGGTTGTAATTATTAGAGAGACATGGTATAGGGGACTAGCAATCCAGTTTTAGAGAGTCAGGGAGACCTAAGTCTAAGAACTCTTAAGCCTGTCAGTGGCCCAGGCAAACCAGGGATTGATCTGATTTGGAAGAGTTTCCTCCCTGGGAGTTTTTTACATCAACAAAATCACACTTCCATTCCCTTTATCCTTGTGATCATCATTGCGGACTATCATTGTCTTCCTCCTCTTCCTCTTCATCTATTGGTTCTGAACTTTGCAGACACCCAATGCTTTGCCCATGAAGGTCATGCTTTTGACCTTATCCCAGTCCCTTCCAGATGACAAAAGGAGATCAGACATTCCCTCTTGCCCCACACTAGAGATCCAGTCCACAGCTTGGCTCTAGTTTCTAAAGTGTGATGAAGACAGCTTCTCTCTCTCTCTCTCTCTCTCTCTCTCTCTCTCTCTCTCTCTCTCTCTCTCTCTCTCTCTCTCTCTCTCTCTCTCTCTCTCTCTCTCTCTCTCCCCCCATCAGCAACTGCCAGATTTATTTAGATCTATAGGCGTACTTGCTTTGATTCTGTTAAAAATGATTTGGGAAGTGCTGGTGACCCTTCCTGCCATAAACCTCAATGTGAATTCAGAAAGGACATCTAGACATAGACGGAGATACAGCTCTCCATCTCTGTCTCTCAGCCTTTGTCTATCTGTCTCTCTTTCTGTTTCTGGCTCTCTTCTTTCCAGGTTCTCTTTGTCTCTGGATGTCTCTGTCTCTGTGTTTCCATTTTTAAAATCTTTTCTGTCTTTGTCTCTCTGTATCTCTCTGTCTGTCAATATCATTTTTGAATTCACACCCAGGCTTACTAGAGGAACAATCACCAACACTTCCCCAAATATCTTTTAACTGACGGGAAACAAAAATACCCTTTCAGTGTAGCCAAAGCTCTGGAGAGTGCATCTTCCCTTCTCCTTCTTCCACCTCTCTCACTTTGCCTGTTTATCTGTTCACCCCTCCTTTTTCATGGAGAGAGGAATGCCATTAATTGGCTCATTGCTGCTTTCTTTTGTGCAATTTTTTTGGGGGGGAAGCAACCCAGGTCCCCGAGTCCATAGCGCTCCCCCCCTCGATCATCCCCATGTGCAAAAGGCTATTTGGATGGGTGTTGTTATTCCCCCTTTATTTGTGTTGGTGGTAAATCCTGGGGAAAAAAAATGTCTATCTTTTCCTTTAAAGTTCTGATTCAAGGCATGGATGTGAGAGTTCTGAAGGGACTTTGGGACTGCGGTAAAAATTCGTTGTCATAGCAACAGGAAGGGAAATAGGCCTTGCTCACCTGGGACTTTTACTTACTGCAAAAGCTCGGTTTATTTTTATTTTTTATTTTTTTAAGGGAAGGACTCTGCAAGTGAAATAAATAAATAAATAAAAACTTATTGTATTTGGAAACGAGTTTTTCAAATATTAAAAAAACAAAACAAAAACCCAGCTCCCTTCAAGGCTTCCTCTGCTCTTTTCCCACAGCTGGGGGTGACTGGCTAATTAAAGATGCCTTGTTTTTCCAAGTTGCACAACTGGGTTCTGGTAGGGGATGGCTGGCTTCACCGGGGCCCTGCAAATGACGCACCCCAACCATTTTTCTGTCCTTTGTTTGCAAGGCCTGAAAAGAGTAATAGAAATGGTCACTGGTCATTGTAAGCCTAGCACTCACCCAGAAGGGAGAGGCAGCTCCAGAAAGCCAGGCTTCCTTTGGAGGCAAAAAAGATGATTTTCTAAGTTGTAAATGAATTGGCTGGGGAAAAAAAAAGCCTGAAAAACCGTGTGTGTGTGTGTGTGTGTGTGTGTGTGTGTGTGTGTGTGTGTGTGTGTGTGTGTGTGTGTGTGTGTGTCTGTGTAATGGCACCAATATCCATGTGGCCAGTTGGCAAGTCTCATGTCTGACCCACATTAAGATTTTTGGCTGACTTCTGACATTTCAAAGCCACATCAGTGACATCTCTGCTTGACAGGGCTCACCATCGCCCATGAAGAAAGAGCAAGGGGTGGGTGGGTGGGGGAGTCTGTGTCCAGTAGCACCCTGGATGATCCTAGCTAGTGGGTGGGGTGGGGGAGAGAATGAAGGCTTGTTATTGCCACTGGAAAGCATCCCTAATGGTGGTGTCTTAAAGGTCAGCCCTGCACTTGCCTCTGGGACAGGGGATTGAAATTCCCCAAGACTTGAACTATAATCATCCTTTAAATGTTATCTTAATAGAAATAACATTAATAATAATACTGAAACCCACCGTAAACAACCAGTCTTCCTTAAAGGTGTAACTTGTTTCTTTTTCTTTGCAGATTCTTTTTAAAATTTTTCCTGAAGTGCAATCAGAATTGTTTGAAAACAGCCGGAAACCCCAGGGACATGCGGCGCTTCCAGGTAAGGGGGCTGCTGTAGCTGTAAGTAAACTTTGCCATTTCCCTTCACCATGAAAAAAATGACAATGAATGATCAGCCACATCCAAAGGTGTAAACCTGCCTTTTTGGGGAGGGCTCAGACCTTCTGCCTTTTCTCCTAGATTCCTATAGGAAAGAGATGTTCCGATCAAGGGTAGAGACAGAATGGGACATTTTTGGGTTATCAGCCCTACCTTTCCAAATCCCCAATGGCAGCAATCTTGTCCTGGAAACCTAGCCACTCTGGCATCTTTTCAGAGAATCAGTGCCCTTGTTCTTCCTTTTCCTGTCTTGGGAACCCTTTCAATGGTATTTCTCTCTCTCCCAGCCCTTCCCAAACTGGCCAGCCAAATAGTCATGGTCACTTTAAGAGCTCCACACAGCAATAGGGCCCATGGGACAGTGACCCAGCTGCTTGGCAGTTAAATCTGCCAGTGGTTCCATCACCCCATCACTGATGTTATCGGGAAAACGAGCTAATAAAAAACACACAGTGAGGCGAACTGTGTTGGGTTTGGAAATGTAAGCAAGTCTAGCCCCTCTCAATCGCCTCCCCTCTTCCTTAATCTTTGAAGTACCCATATTTAATTCATCAAATGACTTTCCTGCCATTTGTCCCCAGACCAAATGCAGAAGGGGAAAAAATAGAAATAAAGCATTTTAAGGAAGCTAATACTTTGTAGGCTGAGATAGTTCTAAGATTTTACAGCTCAGTTGGTCACCTTCTGAAACATTTCCTTCTTTCCTGCCTTAACCTCTAAATTAGAGAGCAGGCATGAGTTATCTGAACCCATTTTCAGGATGGAAAAATGGGAGCCTGAAGAAAAGAGAGGTGAAGAGATTTCCCTAATAGAATTACTAGTATCTGTTTGGGTACCTTAAGGTTGGCAAAGCACTCCCCATGTGTTAACTATATTTGATCCTCACAATCATCCTGTGAGGTTAGTTAATAATATTATTTAATTAATATTCCAATTATTTCCCATTGAGGAAACTGAGGCTAAGAGAGGTGACTTGCCCAGGAGCACATAGGTAGTAAATGTTGGAGAGAGGAATTGAATTCAAAGTATCCATCTTTATTGGCTCCCCTTAAATGTCAGACTTGGGGCCATCTTGGGGGTTGCAAGCAGCCCTATGGGAACCAGATTAAAATGTAATTGGGAAATGCTTAAGAAAAGAAATAAAAATACAATAAAGCACAGATAATGTTCATTTGTGGTTTTCTAAGCATATGAGCCCTCGAAGATTCGTTTCTGAGTTTGACAAAACTACATTATGCCCCTGGCTGCTTCTAATATCACCTATGGTGTTGTGATCATCCCCAATTATTTAAGACTATTTCACAGACCTCATCCTACTTGATCAGAGCTGTAGTGAGGATGAGGAATTCAATCTCACATGCTCAGATTTAAATAGAGACGTTTTTCAAAGATGGAAGGCATCTTGGAGATTGCCGAGTCTTGGATCTCAGAGCTTGAAGGGTGCTCAGACATCTTTTAGCCCAATCTGGACATGAAGAAGAAACCCCTTATATAAAAATGAAGAAAATGAGGTTGAAAAATATCAGAGACTTAGAGATGGAAGGGACCCAACCCTGTCCCATTTTACAGATGAGGCAACTGGAGCCTAGAGGGAGGAAGTGGCTGTCCACGGTTGCTAATTGGTAGGATCGGCATTTGAAACCCAGTTCCCTGATTAAATTCAGCATTCTTTTAATTTTTTTAAGCCTTACCTTCTGTCTTTAAACACTTACTTTCTGCAGAAGAGTAGTAAGGGCTAAGCAGTAGGAGTTAAGTGACTTGCCCAAGATCACACAGCTAGGAAATATCCACCCAGCTGCCCACCTCTTTTAATTTAAAATTGCCAATGAATTAATTTACTCAAGATCTGACAGTGATGGAGTCAAGATTAGAACCTGGCTCTTCTGAATTTGCTGGTCTAATAGTCTTTCCACTCTACCATGTTATCTTTCTATAATCCCTGATGGCTGCAGTTGACTGAGACATGACCCATGCCAGAAATCGGGGCAATTCAGCCTTTCTTTTTCTAGTAACCCTCAAACAGTCTTGGAGGTACTGGAGCGACCCCGGAGCTCCTCATAAGAGAATCCAATCCAGCTCTCTGCATTAACAATTGGATCTCTCCTACCCTGGGGAGAAGACAAGAGCTCAACCACGGCCATACTAGCTAGCCACCATGATATGAGATGGTAAAGATGACATAAAAGATGTTTCCTCCATTGCTATTGACCTGGATACATATAAACTGGAAGCCTCTGAATGAGAACTAACTGCAGTATTGGCCTGAGGAATAGAACAAAGGCGAAGGTTCCTCTCAGTTCTCATACTCACACTGTACAACCCTAGGCAAGTCCACTAACTCCAGCCTTAATTCTTCCTCTAAAAAATTAAATGGTGATACTAATACTTGTACCAGAAGACTGCTGTGAGAAAAGCCCCCTTTAAACCTTAAACTATCATCAAACATCTAAGCTCATACAGTAATGATTATTTTCATATCAGGCCACTTATCCTGTCTGCCTCAGTTTCCTCATCTGTAAAAATGGAGATTGTAATAGCACCCAGCTTCCAAGGATATCATAAAAACAAATCAAAATAATATTTCTAAAGTGCTTTGTCAACTTTAATATGCTATTTAAGTGTTAATTATTTTTATGGATATTTATATATATCTTCAAATTTGATATATTTGAAATCTGGGATAATTCAGACTGCAGTTGGACTAAAGTTGGCTTGGCATTATTTGTGGAAAAAAAAGAGGGAGAGAGAATTTAATAAGCAGTTAGTAGAGTCAATAAGATCAAGGGGAAATGTTTTACTTACTTAGGAGAACACACTTTCAAAATACCCATTCATTCGCAAACAATTCATGTGGTCATTACAAATTATTCTGATTTCTATGAAGATGGTCCCCAATGGATTCCATAATGGGGAAAGTGGCACCTTGTTAGAGGCATTGAATTGTCTGCAAATGAAAATAATAGAGCCACCCTGAAGGGAGGGATGCTTCTTTCATCTGTCTTTTTTTTTCCTGGGGCCAAGATTGAGCATCATAATTATTTAGATTTCCAAGCACTCTGGCTGTTCTTTTCATTCACCTGACTATTTATAGTCCTTTCCAAATGGGTAGATTCTGCCTCCCTTCATCAAGTAAATCTTCCTGCCTTTCCTAGAGCACAACTATATCTCATCATATTCATCCACTGCAAGTTATTCTACTATTCCCCAATATTCTATAGAAGCCGCACATCCCCACATCTGCTTCTCTTCTGATTTGTTCTGTGGGTCTTTAAGAGTTGAGTCCAACTCTTTGTGACTCCATCTGGAGTTTTCTTGGCAGAGATACTAGAGTGCTTTGCCATTTCCTTCTCCAGCTCATTTTAAGAATGAGGAAACTGATCTAAACAGGGTGAAGTGACTTGCTCAGGGTCACACAGCTTGTAAGCCTGAGGTCAAATTCGAACTCTTGAAGATGAGTTTTCCTGAATTGCAGGGATGACATTCTATTTTTTGTGCCTGGGTGGCTGCCCAATCCACCCCTTACAAATGGTGATGCTATGAATATTTGCTTGTACCTGGGATCTTTCCATCTATAGCTACAGTGTATATGCTATTGATAGTGGGATTGCTGGATGAAAGAAAGCTTCATTTCCATGAGAATAGCCCTCTCATTCAAACTTCTCTCTTCTCACTGGAAAGTAAGCTTCTGGAAAGCTAGGACTGATTGTTTTTTGCCTTTAAATCTCTAGTATTTAGCTTTAATTTTTTTAAAAAAAGAATTATTTCTTTGGTATAGGGAACTTCCTTTGTGGAAATGTCCTTCAGGAATCCAGACCAGCACTTGTTCTGTAATTTATATGACATCTCCCTGATAAATAAAGTAGTTAATTAGAAGCCTTCCTTCAGATTTTGGATTTTGCACTTGAATCAAGAACACCTGAGCTCAAACCTTATCCCTCTCATGAGATTCCCTCACTGGGTGACCCTGAGCAATTCACCTGGCTCCTCTAAGCCTCAGTTTTCTTATGTGCAAAATAGCCAACATTTAGAAAGTATTCTAGGGTTTGCAAATTGCCCTCTTTCTTTTGATCTTTATGAGAAACCTATGAGGTAGACACTATTATCAACTCCATTTTATAGATGAGAAAATTGAGGCTGAGAAGAATTTCCACAACCTGCCCAGGATTACCAGGAATACTAAGTGCATTAGATAGGATTCAAACTCAGGTCTTCCTGATTCCAAGTCCAGCACTCTATTCACTGTTGCTTTTAGTATTGAACACTCAAATGAGATCATTGTATGCAAGGTACTTTGCAAATTTTAGAGCTCTATAGACATGGCAGCTGTTGCTATTAGAAAAATAGCTGCTAGTAAAATTGTGCTTAAGCTGAAAACAGCTGTAATAGATATGTAGTTGTTTAATAATTATATATGTAGATACACCTGCATATATGAATATCTACACACATAATATCTACATACACACATATACAGACATAAAATTTACATCTACACATGCACATAAGGAACAGACTTTTAAAAAGTACAAGAAGTTAAAGATGAAAAAAACCTGAAGTGACACGATTAGTTTCTGAGATTTAGCCATCTTCAGCACAGAGCATAGCAGGTGACAAATAAATGCTCCTTTTACGTGGAAATGACCTCCTGGAATGTGGACCTATTTCAAGAAGGATGATGGCAGCATTTAGCCTGTCAGCACCTGCCAGGTGAATTGCCAAATTGATGCAATTACCCCAATAATTTAGGCAAAGCTTGCACCCCCCCTCCCCTCCCCATACATATGCTTCTCTCCACTATCTGACATTTTTCAGGGGAGAGTGTTTAGTTGGTGCACTGTGTAATAGCTAGCATTTACACAATGCCTTGAAATTTGCAAGGCACTTTGTAACGCATATTATCTTGTTTAATCTTCACAACAGTCCTGGGAGGGAGGCACTATGATTATCTCAGTGTTACAGATGATTTGAATAAGAGTCAGAAGACCAGAAGAATCTTCATGCTGGAAGGCTCAGATCAGAGATTTTGAAATTGTTGGGACCCCAGAGCAGGGGTGTGCTGGTGTTGCTTTATTCTACTGAGAGTCTGATGGTTAAATGATTAGTGTGAGCATTAGCTGCACAGGAGGGCTTGACTTGTTTTATGGGTTGTCTAGACTTAAGAAAGTGATGGAGAAAATGCTAATAGTTCAGATTGAATTTAAAAGTGTGTCAAGCATACATTCCCCCTTTCCCAGGTGATTGTTAAACATATAACAGCACATGTCTTCATTTAGTCCAATCTCCTTATTTTAAAATATGAGTAAACTGAGACCCAGAGATATTTAGGGGTTTCCCAGAACTTATTCAGATGGGAAGTAGCAGAGCCCGGATTTGGATCTCTGTATTCTGTCCCAGAATTCCTCTATACCCTACTGCCTCTCCAAAGAGACCTTTGAGTGCCTGCAATATTTGATTACATTTTCTGCTTCACTTTGTGAAGTGAATATATGCTTCTTGAGGGGAAAGAGAACTCATCCCCCCCCCCCCCAAAATAACAGCTCCAGAATTTCAAGCAAAACGAAAAGATGGCTGGTCTTGGAGTCTGGAAGTCTGGGACCCTGGGCAAGTCTCCAGGTTGCTCCAGGCAACTCTCTAAGACCGAGATTAACGTTTTTTTTTTTGGTAATGGCTCTCTGAATAATTATTTTAAAAATCACAAAACAACATACATAGCATTAAAAAGGAGAAAAAATACATTTAAAAAGATAAAGATAGATATTTAACTTCATAGACACTTAGATAAAAGTACTTTAAGACGACTGAATATCTAGACTCTTGCCCTACAGATCAGGAGGGCATTTCCTTACTGGGAGTCTTCTTTAGCAGTGAAATCTCTGGTGTGAAGTATATCTCTGAATATGAGAATTGTGGCCAGCCTGAAGAACTCCCAATATGGAAAGTCACTTCACAGTCAGATCACATTTCCTCTATGATTCAGTCCATGAGTCCAAAAAAGATTCCTAAATCTCAGGGGGAAATAATCTATCCCATGGCTTTCACAGCTAGTTATTATCAGGATGAAGGTAGGAGCCCTGGTCTTCTTGACTCCACGGAAGGTCTACTGTCCCTCTAAAACATGCTGCCTTGTAGACAGTAGGCACTTAATCCATGATTTTCAGTTGAATGCACTGAGAAGAGCCAGATTGAATGGGATTAAGTCTCTTAAAATCTGACCTGAACAGAAACTCAACATTAACTTTGAAATGGATCTCAAAACAAAACCACTCCATGCTCTTCTCCCTGAGAGAAATCAAGAATGAACTAGCTGGGCCTAGATCCCAAATAATAGAATTTCTAAGAGGACTGAAATGTGGCAAAGCTTGAACATGACAAATGAGCCTGGAGCCTTGGAGCTTCTGGGAGTCTCCCATTTGAACTTGACCTTGAACTGTTAACTCTCTCCCATTCAGCTGAAGACCTGGCATCCTGACTCTCCACATAAAATATGTTTATCTTCAGGAACAAATCCAATTTAATTCAGTTCTTCCAGCATTTATTAAATACTGGGAGATGCAAGGCAAAAACAAAAATAAAAATTTCTATTCCCAGTTTACGAAAAAAAAAAAACCAAAGAAACAAACATGTATTGATAAGTTTCCATGAACAAGGCAGAAATGAAAAAAAAAATCCTTATCTTCAAAGAATTATGGTTCTTCTGGGGGGGATACAATGGGTATATTTATATAATAGATAATGAAATAGGAGGCACTTGAGGGCAAGAGAACATTAACAAATGGCATAATCTGGAAAAAAAAGTAAGCAGTTAGGTGGTACAGTGGATAGAGCATGGGGTTTAGAGTTAGGAAGACTCATCTTCTCAAGTTCAAATCCAGCCTCAGACACTTACTAGCCAGATGACCCTGATCAAGTCACTTATCTGTTTACATGAGTTTCCTCATCTGAAAAATCAATATCTCTGCCAAGAAAATCCCAAATGGGATCACATAGAGTCATACATGACTGAAACAACTCAAGGACAATGATGAATTTGGAAAGCACTTGTGTGTGATGTAGCACTCAGACTGAACTTTGAAGGAAAATAGACATTCTATGAGATAGAGGTGAGGGTGGAATTCATGGCAGGTTTGGGGGTCTCTCAGACTATATAAAGGCAAGGAAGTGGGACATGAAGCTGATGAATGGTAAGTAACATATAACATTCAATGGATTCTCATGATGAGTGAAACACTGAATATGGGGTCTGGAATTCTGATGGGCCCCAAGGTGCTTAAAAAATCCACAATCTATGTACAAGGAAAATTGCCCCAGTCATTATAGAAGCGGGTTGGAGCCCGCTGACTCACACCTCTTGGGAGGAAGGGCAAAAGAACCCTATGTTTTGTTGAAGCTCTTGGGGACCCGTTAGGACATAATGAGTCTTATTCTCTACCCGCCCCCCAGCCCCAGGTGGAGAGTAGGCTGCTGTGATTAAGCCAAGAAAGGAAAGAAGGTAGAATGAGGAAGAATTGGGGTCATTGTCATATCTTTGGTTCAGCCTCTGAAGCCAGAATCCATATCACTACACTCTAACTGACTTCTTGCCTGGAGATCATTCTATATACTTTGGGGTCTGAGTGAAAATTTGGGCTGGTCTAACTCACTGTGGTTATATCTGTGACTCAGTGGGCCAGGAAGAGCCAGACCCTCCTTGTGTGTCACAAAGCTGCTTCCAGGGGCTGGGCTAAAGCAGAAACCCTAGATCCTGTGGGAGCTAAAGCTTCTGCTAGAATTATATAAGCTGAGTAGACAGATGTACTATGCAAAGTGGGGTCTTTTTTGAGACTATCATGCCACCACCCAGTGTCACCCATCCCCACCAACATCAATCAAATGTAAGTGCTTTGAGGGCAGAAATGGTTTCATTTTTATCTTCACATTCCAAGTTTCTGGTGCTTAATAAATGTTCATCCAATGAATGAATGGATCCTTGGACATCCCTGAAGCACATATAGATTTTCTGACTCCTTCTCTGGAAAAGCTTAGGGATGCATCATAGATGTGTAGCTGGAAGGGACCTTAGAAGCCATCCAGTAGAACCTCATCCTTTTACAGATGTGCAAACTCAGGCCAAGAGAGGCTTAAATGAATTGCCCAGGCACACCTGCTAATATAAGTCATAAGTAGGTTTCAGTCCCATAATATCACAATGGAAGGGGGTATGCTTTTTTTTAAGTCATTAGTCTTGTCTGACTCTTCATGTCCCCTGTTCTCAGAGGTTTTCTTGGCAAAGAGACTGGAGTGTTTTGCCATTTCCTTCTCTAGCTCATTTTACAGATGAAGAAACGGAGTCAAACAGGGTTAAGTGACTCATATAGGGTCACAGAGCTAGTGTCTGAAGCCTGATTTGAACTCAGTTCTCCCCGATTCCAGACTCAGCTATCTATCCATTGCTCCTGTGCTCAGGAATTTGGAAGTCAGTGCCTAGAATGATCTATGTGTGATGTCATGAGAAGGATCTAAGTGCAGCTTTAGAGGATTTAGGTCCAACTCCCCATAAGATTTTATAACTTTACATGACTCCCCTCCCACTTTATGAATCTCAGTTTCCTTCTCTGGGAAATGGGGAGAGGAACACTTTCGCCATCCATCTTAGAGGGCAGTCATTAGGATTGAATGAGATAATACCCCCCAAACTCTTTGGAAATCTGAAAAACCACTCTATCACTCTATTACATGAGCTATGATGATGCTATTACACACAGGGGCAGGGGGAAGTAATGAGGAGAGAGAGAAATGATATCTCAGCAGGGGGATGAAAGAGAAATCATGACATATTTATTCTGGTTGCTTAAGGAGTGACCAAAACTCTGCCTCTTCTGGAGAAGCTGGAAGGAGTAAGCTTCATGTAGCTAAGAACCAGGGAAGGTAATCTTTGGCTTGTGGGAAAAGGAGGAAGAATGCCAAGGGAGTGATGGGAGGAAACAGGCGAGGGAATGGAGAGGCCAGAAAGGAATGGTGGAAGGGCTGTTGAATGATGGGAGGCGGCCAGTCCTAGGTGCTGTGGGTTAGAGACAGCAGCTGTGAGAGGATGTGGCTGTCAAGTGTATGTGATGGAGCCCCCCAAGTGCACAGCCCCTCAATCTATGGCACAGGATGACGCCATGCCAACGACTCCTACTTTCCTTGGTTGTGAGCTCCATTGCACCGATGCAGAGATGGATGATGTCCCTAAGCTTTTTCAAATCCTAGCTATTATAGAAAACTCTTTTTTTTTTTTTGAGAGGGGTAATGAGATGATTTTTCTTCTAAAAAAAAGTTCAATGTATCTCTCACACCCATTGAAGAGGGAAACAAGAGTTTAAATTAACTCCAAATGGCAAAAATCTAATCCAGCCCCAGCTGCTGGCAGGTTTCTGCCTTTCCAGTCTCTCAGTCTGAGAGCTGCCAGCTGCTTTCTGATCTCACCCACCATTTGAAATCGCCCAGGCTACTGAGCAGGAGTTTTAAAAGCCATCATAGAAATCACTTGACTTATGGCCTTTGGGACCGACAGGTGAGTCCATTATCCACTGGTGAAACAAACCAGAGACTTGGAGATCAGAAATCATAATTACCCATTTGGAGTCTGAAAACCTTCCCTGGGCTACAGGGTCTTTCATAGTCTGAGGCTCGGAGCCTGGAGAAAAGGGCCCTGGGGGACTTGGTTCAAGCGTTCCCCCCAATTCCTACCATAACCTCGTGCCCCAAACCCCTGTGGTCTTCAGACAGGGACGGAAAATCCGGGCTAGCGGGAGGGATGGTTTGTCAGTTTCCAGGGGAAATGTGCTTTGAGCTCTTAAGGAAGAGTGGGAGAAAAGGGAAAGTGAGCGGTTAGCTTGATAATCCTTGGGATTTAGTCTGGGCCAGAGTAAGTCCCCACAGCGAAATTACAGCATCAGAGAACTGCGGAATTTCAGAGCTGGCAGGGACCTCGGCTAGTCGAACTCACAGCCCCCCAAGAAATCCCCACTGCAGCATACCAGAAAAGTGAGCACTGGATGGACCTCGGGAATTCCCAAGAAGGCTCAGGATTCAGAGAGAACTCAAATACTTCTCCCTAAAATGAAACAGCAACGGTTTCATTTTGGGGGTTACTTTATGCTTGGTATTTAGTACGTGTGTGTGTGGTAACAGGGGAGGAACTAGTCTGAATCTGTGATTTTGCATCGGTATAGGGAACTTCCCAGTGTGGAAATTTCCTTCCATCAATCCAGACTAATTAGAATCTAGAGTTTGGGAGAGCTGCTTGGGAGGTTAAATGACTTGCCTAGAAACACTATTGATGAGAAGCAAAACTTGGAAACCAGTTCTTCATGACTCCAAGGTCAGCCTTCTATGTACTACTACTATTTTCCTCTCATTTTGTACACAGTAGGTGTTTAATAAATGTTGAGGAAGTGAATGAAGGACTAAAAGCTCCCACTCATCCTGGAGCAATCATACATGACCCTTCCTGAAGTTTTAGTAAATGAAGCTCAGTTCATAGTGCCTCAAACATAGTAGATCCTGAACACATACACACACATATATTTATGCATCTCTATTATATATGTGTGTGTGTGTGTATGTATATATTGTTCAGACTGGACTAGTTCCTTGGTTGTTATGGAGAGGGTTAGGCATTCTCCTTATTTTGGGCTCTCCTGCCAATGCCTTTACTCCTGGCTCTGCCTAGCTACACATGGACATAGTGTTGGAAGGCAGGTGGCATATAGCATCACTACTGGCTGGCAGAGAGCAGTGGAAGGGAATGTCTGAATCTCCTGCCAAAGAAAGAAAGGCATCGCATCCCTATGCTGCCCCTGTGGCTCTTAACACTTCCTGTGAGTACAATCCTTGCATTTGGCCCCAACCACATGATAGATTATTAGATGGGAACGATAAATACCAATCATCATCATCATCATCATAACAATAATAACAAACATTTTAAGGACTTTAAAATAGCAACATAAACTCAGTTAGTAACTAGAATTGGAATATTATCATAGGCTAGACCGTTGCCCCCCACCCATATTCAGAATATACACAAAATGAGTTTAGAAAATTTTAAGAACAACATTTTAATAGAAATCGACATTGCAAGTATTCCTAATTTCCAAACTCCTTTGAATGAAAAGCTCTCAAAACATAGAAACCTTTCAGAGGAAATCAGAGTCATGAGGGGACAAGATGAGATGCTTATCATCTATCTCTGCTCAGACATGTACTAGGTGTGTGACTTGGGTAAGTCTGACGGCCTCAGTTTCTTTAGATGTAAAATGGGGATAATATTAGCATCTACCTACAGGATTGTTGTGAGGACTAAATGAGATAACATTTGCCAAGAGCTTTCCAAACCTTAATGCTTTACATAAATGACAGTTATTATTATTATTAGCACTTTTACTCTTCTTATGATTATTTCTTGTGTGTTCTTGTAATTGCATGTAATGAGAATTCTGGGAATGGACCTAAAGTCCAAGATGACTTGACATCATAATCATTTTACTCGGCTACAAAAAACAGTTATTTTATCCACTTGCAGAATATGAAATAAAGGAAATAAGTACAGGCTAGCAACTTGTCCCTGGACTATTTGTCTTAGAATCCCATTGAAAAAGATGAGTATAATGAGATTAATAATAATGATGATGATGATGATGATGATGATGATGATGATGAATGCTAATAAACAACAGCACATATTTATATAGTGCTTTAAAATTCACAGACTGATTTTTACATCCCGAGAGTATGGAAGTTACTAGTGTCACTTCTCCAGAAATGGAAAGGGTCTGGTGGTAGTTCATAATTGTGGAAGTAGGGTTTTTAGACCACCTCATTCAGTACTGTAAGGTATGGGAAGCATAGGGCAGTTAATATTGCAGGGGATATCATGCTAGATCTAGAGTCAGGAAGACCTTAGTTCAAATCTGGCCTCAGACACTTATTAGCTATGCGGTCCTGGGCAAGTCACTTGACCCTGTTTACCTCACTTTCCTCATCTGTACAATGAGCTGGAGAAGGAAATGGCAAACCATTCCAGTGTCTTTGCCAAGAAAGCCCCAAATGGTATCATGAAGAGTCAGACATGACAGAAACACAATAGCAATAGGAAGCAGACTAAAACTCTTTCATAACATTGAAATAGCCTAGAAAAACAGAAGGAAGGATGTACTTGGACTTGAGAAGACATTCCTGGCTAGGGCATTTGTATGACCAAATCTTACCTGTCTTCAAGACAAAACTCCTTCTCAGCTTGTTCAGTGACTTCATAGATTTCCTTCATCTCTGACTAGCAGAATGTAAGACCCTTGAGGAAAGGGACTGTTTTGGCTTTGTCTCTATCCAGCACATAGTAGGTATTTAATAGATATTTATTGATTGACTCTCCTTAGCAGCTAACCTAGAATCAGGCATATAGAAGGGACTTAATAATGCTCACTGATTGAAAGCCTCTATAGAACCTTTCACTGGTCCTATATGTAGGGCTCAGGCTGTGCAGCATTTACTCCTAGGATTTTATCTTCTCCCAGAGGGAGAGTAAGCCCCCAAGGTCAGAATATGAGCTTTGAACTTTTTCTGCATCCTTTCACAGCATCTAGTGGGGATTGGAACCCACCCAAGGGGCTCAATAAATATTCTTCGAATGGTGGATTAGTGTGAGTCCTACCTAGTTTGTCCATCTAGAGGGTTACATCACTGGTTATATTTTCTATTGGATTAGCAAGGACCACACACCACAGCCATCTCAACCTTTCAATCTTTTGCCAAACATCCCAAATTTGAACTGGGCAGAGTATTTCACTGATAGGATCAAGGCTGCCAGCTCTTAGTGCTAGAGGAGATCTAGGTTTAAATTCTATCTCTGATATTTCCCAACCCTGGGACCCTGAGAAAGTTGAATTAAGTAAGTAACCTCTCTGATTCTCAGGCATGAGCTCCTTGAGGGTGGAAGCCATTTTGGTTTTCAGTTTTTTTATTTTTCTAGTTTTGCCTTTGAATCCTCTCTTGTAGTCCAATCCCTGGCCCACAGAAGGAGCTTAATAAAGACTTTTGGCTTCATCTGTTAAACAGAGATATTATATCAATAGTATCTGAGTTGCAGAGTTGTCCTGAGGCTCCAATGAACTAATGAACATGAAGTATTTTGCATATTTAAGAGTGTGATGGCAATATGCTTGATGATGACAAATGAATCTGGGTATCTGAGACCTAGAAGTTAGGCAACAAACACAATATGGAGACATAGAGTCTTTCTCTCCAGAATTCGAACTCCTGATAAGGGCAGCAGAACTAAGAACAATGGATCTGGAGTCAGAGTCCCTGGCTTCCAACCCTACCTCTGACATCTGGTATCCAGGTGATCTTGGACAAAGTCACTTCACTGCTCTAGGATTCAGTTCAGCACCCTATAAAATTAGGGGTTGGACTAGATGGCTTCTGAGGTCTTTTCCCTTTCTAGATAACAGATGCTCGGTTCTTCTCTGGCTCCTTGGCCATCTGCCTTGACTTCTCACTAAGGATCCTTCCTGTTCTTCTCCTATGCATGGAGGATTGCCGCCTGCCCCTTCTTTGGCAAAGCTAGAATAAAATGTAGAGTGTTCAAGTGTTTAAGGGGAGAGTGCCTCATGGATTCAACTCCCGACAGATGTTAAATGCCCACCCCTGGCACCACTGAAGGTGTACTTAGAGTCTATTGGCTCTTCACTCATTCATAAGTGTGTCTAGAGGGCATTCATACTGCTATGTCACTGGGGGTGCCCATTGTGGGCCCATTCAGGTACTCTGCCTTAGAGAGGTGGAACATATGTGACAGGACAAAATTGGTATATTTGTTTTTATCTATCTATATTTTATAGCAGAGATCCCACCTACCCTTAGGAGTCAATCCTTATGATGAAAAATAAGAGGGAAATGAATAATTCAGTAAAATTAACTAAGATATTAAATATTATATGCAATATTCAACACCACAGATCCCCTTCTTCCTTCCTCTTTCTTTCTTTCTTTCTTTCTTTCTTTCTTTCTTTCTTTCTTTCTTTCTTTCTTTCTTTCTTTCTTTCTTTCTTTCTTTCTTTCTTTCTTTCTTTCTTTCTTTCTTTCTTTCTTTCTTTCTTTCTTTCTTCCTTCCTTCCTTTCTTTCTTCCTTCCTTCCTTCCTTCCTTCCTTCCTTCCTTCCTTCC
This sequence comes from Monodelphis domestica, assembly GCF_027887165.1. Classification (NCBI taxonomy): domain Eukaryota; kingdom Metazoa; phylum Chordata; class Mammalia; order Didelphimorphia; family Didelphidae; genus Monodelphis; species Monodelphis domestica. The sequence goes on along the minus strand of NC_077227.1, from coordinate 742,709,908 downwards.
TTCCTTCCTTCCTTTCTTTCTTTCTTTCTTTCTTTCTTTCTTTCTTTCTTTCTTTCTTTCTTTCTTTCTTTCTTTCTTTCTTTCTTTCTTTCTTTCTTTCTTTCTTTCTTTCTTTCTTTCTTTCTTTCTTTCTTTCTTTCTTTCTTTCTTTCTTTCTTTCTTCCTTTCTTCCTTTCTTCCTTTCTTCCTTTCTTCCTTTCTTCCTTTCTTCCTTTCTTCCTTTCTTCCTTTCTTCCTTCCTTCCTTCCTTCCTTCCTTCCTTCCTTCCTTCCAAGGTTTCAAGCAATGTATTTCTTCTCTTGTTCATAACAGATTCAGACCATTCAAGAACAGGGCACTTTGTCATCCTGTCTATTTTTCACTATTTCCTTTCATTTTCTTGGCAACAATGACAACAAGTACACCAATCTTTTATTAAGTATTTACTATGGGTTAGGCCTTGGGCTTGACCCCTGAAGATAAAAAGACAAAAAGCAGTGATTCTTGCCCTAAAGGAGCTGATGTTGACCTGGGCAATCCAAGATATTGATGCACACAATTTTTTTTGGTTTAGTTGGAGGGAGAAACTGGATTCTCTCAGAAACTACCCTTGGATATAGCCTGAGAGGTACTAGCTAGGAATAGGAAAAATCACTTCAGTAGCCATTTTACTTTGAGCTGGCCACTGTGTGAAGTGCTGGGGAATGAAAGAATCATCATGGAAAGCAATGCCTGCCCTCAAAGAGTTTGCATTCAATGGAGAAATAACATCTACATGCATAAATTCATGCAAAGTAGATTAAAAGCACATAATGATAAACCAGAGAGTTAGAGCTGAAAGGGATTCCAGAGGCTGTCGAGTCCACCAACCCCTTATTTAACAAAAGGGGAAACTGAGACCCATGTGGTTTAAGTTATTTGTTTATGGTCACACAGCTGTTCAAATATCGGAAGCTGGATTTGAACCCATGACCTACTGACTACAAGTCCAATGCTCTATCCTTCCATTATATGATGCTCCATCTTGAGATTCTACCAAGGGGGGTGAGATGAGAGAGGCTGCCAGTGTGATAAAAGGAGGACCAAATCCTAGAGAACTGAGTTCACGATTTGAATGGGACCTGAGATCAGGAACTCCTAGATGAGGAAACTCCTTTTACAAAAGCTTGTTGGTGTCTTCAGCAAGTCAGAAAGCATTCATGATGTCCCCATTATGTTCCAGGAACTGTTTTAAGTGTAAAGGATACAAAGAATGCCCTCTCTCCCAACAAATCTCTTCTGAAATGTACAGTTTTAGATAGTTGTCTAGAGCCCCAAGAAGTAAATTGATGTCACAGAGGCAGGATTTAAATACAGATTTCCTTGCCTTCCTCCCCACTACATCATAGTTTACTCTCATGCAGGTTGAGATCAAGACAGAAAAAAGTGGGTCAGACGAATCTCCCCTTCCTCCCGAGTCACCAAATCTACAGAGCCACAGGGTGGAGGCTCAAATATTGACCTGTGACCATTTCATATCGAGGTGTAAAGGTTAGCCAAGGGTGGGGACCAAGCAGCCCTGATAACGGTCCCCATTCCTCATGACATCCATCTTCTGGTGGGCTGAAGAAACAATCCCTCTATTGAAATATTACTCTTATGGAGAGACTAACAGATGTGTCCACCCAAGGGGCAACTCCCACAGTGGACTTTTATGAGCAGGAAAAAGCTCTTTACAACTCAGCCCCTGCTTTGGATAAATTATTGGTGTGGGGGCAGGGGAGGGCTTTGGGGTGATTAAAAGGAAAACATGACTTGGGAATGCCGATGGTGGTTACTTGGCCACTCTCTCGGGTTGCCGATGTAGATAACGATTTTGATTGTCATGCCTTTTGGGGGGCTTGTCTCCTGGGGTGAGGGTATAGGTAGGGGGAGGGATGCTGATCTTTCCTTCATATTTTGATTTCAGCATAATTAATGACCCTCAAAAATGGTCCATCGTGGACCCAGAGATTCCAGCTTGGGCTGCCAATTCTTCAGGCCTTCTCTTATCAAAGACTGGGCCCTGATCAAATAGCAAAGAAGATATTGAGGCAGGCCAAGAAATACAGAAAAAGGGAAAATCGTGTCTCTCTTGTCAGAAACCTCCCTCATGTTAAATGAGAACCAAGGGATTGGGATTCCTTTTTCTCAGAACCTGGGCACAAACCCACAAAGGTACTTGAGGCCGTGTAATTCCCTCATGAGCATTATTCATCATTTGTTGTTGGCCTTGCTGGCTAAGTTAGAATTTATATTTCTTGGAGAAGTTTTTGCTCAAGTAGCCTGGGCGAGATCTATTTGGAGGCAGCATGGGACTTTGGGAGATGGACTGGACTTGGAGTTAAGGGATCCGGGTTCTGGCTTACCACTGATTTTGGGCAACAATCAAGCACTCTATATCTTAGTTTCCTCATCTATAAAGTTAAAAATTGGGCACTCTAGCATCAGGGAAGAAGCATGGCATTGGGAATCAGAGACCTGAGGTCAAGTCTCAACTATGTCATTAAATGACTGAATGACCGTGGGCACATCATTTCCGTGGGTTCCATTTTCCTTACGGGCAAACTGAGAGACTGAGTTTGATGACTTGAACCCAACCTCTGGAAGGTGTCAATCAAACCTTGAACACCTGAGCTCTGTCTTTTGGACATGTGATGCCACTGGGGAGGTGATACAGAAGAATACTCGTGCAAAGGGGGGACTTTATTAATTTAATTAATTATTAATTTAAGATTATGGAGGATAGGGACCATTTGTAGGACAGTGGGAGGGTCCTGGGACTTCATTCCTTTAACATTTTTATATTTATTAAACACTTTGCTCTAGGATCTGGGGATACAAATCAATTAAGCATTTATTAAGCACCTACTATATGCTATGTAGTAGCAATGCAAAAAACAAAAATGACCGTCTTTGCCCTCAAGGAACTTCCCTTCTATTGGAAAAGTGCTTCCCCAGGAGCTCCTCTCCCTATCTTTGGGCCAACGAGGGGACATTGCTATTTTCAGATCCCTCCACATGACATCTTTTCTCCTCCCCAATGTTTTTAATAAGAGTCACAATTGTCATTGGCATAGCTCTTTAGAGTTTGCAAAGAGCTTTATAGACATCAACTCACGTTATTCTAGACATTTCTCATGGAGCAGGGCTTCTCATTGGGGAAGGGGATGCCAATACTGCCCTCATAGTTTTATTTTAGTATAATGCCCCCCCCCAATGGATCTCATGATGACTTGTTGAGGGAGTGCTCTTGGTAGTCTGTTTTACAAATGGGGAAACTGAGGCTTAGAAAGAAGAAATTTGTTGAGCGTCATCCAAGTTGCAGTACCCGAGATGGAATTTGATCTCAGGTTCCTTCTTGGCTTGAACTTTAGTGCTGTATTGACCATTGACTCTACCCTGGAGCGTTCCCAATATTTGCTCCTTTTCAAAGAAACCCCAGCTTCGGAGGCCAGCCAAGTGGTCTTGGTGCCTGTGTGACCAGCAGCCCTGGCCGCCATGCCTACAAATGGTTAACAAGGTAATGGCGAGGAACGGTGACCTTGATTTGTTTAGCTAAGATGTAAAGATTTTTGAAGGTCAAAGGTGTCGGTGTGTAGTGTTTTGGAGTCTAACTGTGTCTGACCCCCTAACATTAAGCTGCTGTGGCCTGTACTTTGGGAGAGTGAAGCAAACCAGGGGGAAGGAGAGAAGGGGGAGAGAACAGGAAATGGAGTGAGGTGTTTCAGGAAGTTGTCAGGAGTTGACTGATTGATTCCAGATGGGACGGGTCAGTCTCTATGACCCAGGAAATACTCACTAGGGGAAAGAAGTTGGCTAGTGGAGGGAGAAGGCCTGGGAGCGGAGAGAGGCAGGAATGTTCAGTCCACTTCCTTTCGTCTTGAAACATTGGGTTGGGGTGTTTTCTTTTTTGGAAAAACTCTTCGGCATAAAAGTAATTTCATTGTTGTCATCGTTAATCAGGCACCATGGAGAGGAGCTCCATTTGGAACTTTGCAGGCAACCAATGGCTATTCCCCTCCCTCAGGAGATTTCCCCTTCCCTACGGGACCATGAATTCCATCCAGGGCCCCCCCCGGATGGATAAATGTATTTTCCCTCATTGATTCAGGCTAGCTTCAATTCCGTGTTGGGAATTTTATGAATGAAATCTTTTCTGGGGTATCTGCTTGGGTTTACCTGGTGGGTTATTATTTATTCCAGATAGTCACAGGGAAGAGATTTTCCAAATTCCAAACCAGGACTCAGGCTTGGACAAAGGGGTTGTTTTTGTGTTTGTTTTTTAAATTTTGTTTTTGGTAACAGCGAGACTGAATATTTGAAATCAAGACCGTCGGGGGAGATCCAGCATGTATGATCTTCCCTGAACTCGTATTTTAAGAGTTTAAAAATGTTCCAAATGCCGCCTCGGTCCTCTGCGTCTGGGTAGGTGTCCGTACCTGCGTCGTACGGCCTCTCGATTGGATATCCATCAATCTACACGACACACAGAGATAATGATTTACATTTGGATATAATTTCAAATCTTGTCATAAATATTTCTGACACTGAAATAATTCAGGTCAATTCCCTCGCTGCCCTCGTAGGCTTTCGCGAGCCAGCACGAGATGAAAATTTATTTCCATTGTTAATAGAAAATAATGAAGTGCATCTGAAGCACTGGGGTGTGTCCTGTGGGAGAACGCTCACTTTGGACCCGAGGCTGCCTCCGCCCAAATGGACAATGATGGAATCCGCTGGCACCTGGAGCAGAGCTACCCTGAGGAAGGCGGCGGACCTCGGGGATGACTGACAAGAAGCTTGTGGAGTGAATTAGAGTGGGCTCAGGGAGGGCATTCTTAATATCCACGTAATCCTCCTCGGGACAGGGCAAGGTCTCTCCGCAGTGAGCCCGGCACCGTTTAGCCACAATTAAAGCCCGGAATCTCCCCTCATTTTTTTTCCCATGGAGAGGAGGTGGTGGTGCATGACAGTCACATCCTTGAAAATCCGCCCTCCCCCATTTGCAATAATGACTGATTTTCTCCTCTTTTCCCTTCCCCTCTGCCCCCTCATTAGAACATACACGCCGATTATATTCTGCGGGTAAAAATGGACAGCGCTGATCACTCTCAGCCTCCACATTTATCTTCGTGTGATAGCTCCCGTCTGGGCTGGAGGCACGGTTTCCCCATCAGCTCTAATGAGGTCTTGCTCTTTGCTGAGCCCCGTCCCGATAACGGTGGGGGCCGCTAGACGCCCAACGTTCGCATCTTTGTGGCCACCACCCTCGCGATATTAAATCTGGGGAGAGGATTTTCGCCAGACGCGGACATGTTCACAAGAGACCAATTGGAAACAGACTAGAACCCAACTAGGGTCAGTGGGATTCTGCCCTTTAGTCCGGCTTCTCGGGTCCAGTGTTCTCTAAATGGCCCGGATTTGCCTTTAACTTAGTCCTTATGTCAGGCATATAATCACCTGGTTATGTTTGCTCAGAGTGCTCAAACAGGGAGGAACCACTTTTCTTTTTTTTTTCTTTTTTAATTTTTTCTCCCCTTACGTGATTCTTGTGGTCTCCCTCCCTCCTCGCCCCACCCAGTTGACAAGTAATTTCACTGGGTTATATATATATTATCACTCAAAACCTATTTCCATATGATTCATTTTTATAAAAATAACAAGATTTAAAAACCAAAACCCCAAATCGCATACACATATAAATAAGGGATAAATGTCTGTTTTCTTCTGCATTTCTGCTCCTATAGCTCTTTCTCTGGATGTGGAGAGCAGCTCTCTCATAAGTCCTTCTGGATTGTCCTGATTCGTTGCATTGCTTTTAGAGCAAAGTCAGTTACATTCAGTTGTGCCACAATGGATCAGTCTTTGTGTACAAGGTTCTCCTGGTTCTGCTCATTTCACTCTGAATCAGTTCATTGAGGTCTTTCAGTTCTTACAGAAATCACAATAGTATTCCATCACCATCAGATACCACAATTTGTTCAGCCATTCCCTGATCCCCATTTTCCAAATTTTTGCATGGCTATGAATATTTGTGTACAACCCCTTTTATTATCTCTTTGGGGGTACAAACCCAGCAGTGATATGGCTGAATGAAAAGGCAGACAGTCTTTTGGTGCCCTTTAGGCATAATTCCAAATTGCCCTCCAGAAAGGTTGGACTAATTCACAACTCCACCAACAATGCATTAGTGTCTCAATTTTGCCACATCCCCTCTAACATTTATTTTTCTTTATTATCATATTAGCCAATCTGCTAGGTGTGAGGTGGTACCTCAGAGTTGTTGCATTTCTCTAAAGAGGAGGGATTCAGAATATTTTCCCTATGATTATTGATAGTTTTGATGAGAAACCACTTTTCTGAAGACTGATTATTCATTGAGCAGGTCTGCTACTGGGGTTGGATAGGACTGCATGATGGAAAGAGATGGCAGAGTAGCTCAGCTCTTAGTTTGCTTCTTTTTTTCTCTACCAAGGAGAATGAATCTTAGTTTAGAAAGTCAGTCAGTCAGTCAACAGACATTTATTAAAAGCCTACTATGTGCCATGTGCTGTAATGCACATGCAAAGAAGGTCTAGTAATGCAAAGAATGTCAATAATAGTTCCTGTTCTCAATGAGCTTTCAGTCTAATGGGGGAAAGAATATGTAAATAATTAGGTACCTATAAGATAACTAGATATATCTATTTCTATCTCTACCTCTATCCAAATTATATATTTCTATATTTACATCTATCTATCTATCTATCTATCTATCTATCTATCTATCTATCTATCTATCTATCTGTCTGTCTGTCTGTCTGTCTGTCTGTCTGTCTGTCTGTCTATGTCTGCTATCTCTCTGTCTCTCCCTCTACTCAATGAATGGTACTCTTAAAATGCCTATTAATTAGTTGATTGATTAAAAGCAAAGATACTAGCTTTGGGGAGAACCAGGAAAAGCTTACTTTAGAATGAGTATTTGAGTTGAAACATTGAGAAAGAGTAGTGATGGGCAGCTAGGTAGCTCAGTGGATTGAAAGCCAGATCTGAAGACAGTTGGTCCAGGGTTCAAATCTGTCCTCAGATACTTCCTAGATGTTGTGAACTTGGTCAAGTCATTTAACCCCAATTGCCTAACCTTACTACTCTTCTGCCTTAGAAGAGATATTTAGTAGTAATTTTAAGACAGAAGATATTTTTTTTTCTTTTTAAGATTGGTGAAAAGGGGGCAGCTGGGTAGCTCAGTGGATTAAGAGTCAGCTCCAGAGACTGGAGGTCCTGGGTTCAAATCTGGCCTCAGACACTTCCCAGCTGTGTGATCCTGGGCAAGTCACTTTATCCCCATTGCCTAGCCCTTACCACTCTTCTGCCTTGGAACCAATACACAGTATTGATTCTAAGACGGAGGTAAGGGTTTCAAAAAAAAGATTGGTGAAAAGTAGTTGATACCCAGTATGAGGAAGAATGAGATAGTAAGAGAATATTTATGCACTCTTGATGAATTTAGGTCACTTGACCCAAATAAACCACATATTTGGTTTTTAAAAAATGGCAGCTATATTGGCAGAACTTCTGACAATGATATTTGAAAGATCCTGAAGAATGGAAAAGGGACTGCAGAATTGGGGAAGGATGAATGTTGTTCCACTTTTTTTTGAACCCTTACCTTCCATCTTGGAATCAATACTGTGTGTTGGTCCCAAGGCAGGAGAATGGTAAGGGCTAGGCAATGAGGGTGAAGTGACTTGTCCAGGGTCACACAGCTGGGAAGTGTCTGAGACCAGATTTGAACCTAGGACCTCCTGTCTTTAGACTTGGCTCTCAATCCACTGACCTACCCAGCTGCCCCCTGTTCCACTTTTTAAAGGGAAGAGAATGACCTCTGCAGAACACTGGCCAATGAGCCTGATTGTGATTGCTGGCAAAATTCCACAGCTTGCTATTAAAAAGATGGTTAGGGAACCTCTAGAAAAAAGAAGCAGCAATCATATATGCTAGCAGCATGGAGGGTGGATCAGGAACATGAAAAGCTTCTCATTTTATTCTACCATTTCTGTGGTTCAGGCTGCGTTGGGAATGGGAGTGGTGAAGGTGGATAAAATGTTTTCTGGACTGAGGAGCTTTGTGGGCTCCTGAGCACCACTTTAAAAACAGATGTTAGCTAAGAAAGGTAGAAGAGGGAGGTAGTCTCTTTTGGGGGAAGGGGGAGAGGGATTTGGAGTCAGTACCCAGTTTTGAATCCTGGTTCCTCCTGCCGTTTGGTATTTCATCTCCCTAACTGCCATTTCATCTCTCTGTGGCTCAGTTTCCTCATCTATAAAGTGAGAAATTTGGACTAGGAGATCTTGAAGGTCCCACTGATCCTTGGGGTGAGTGCCCTCATTCCACAGACTGGGAAGAAGAGTCATGGGAACATTCCCACAAGGTTAAGGCTGCAGAGAGGCCAGACAGGTACAGACCTCCATAGGGCTCACCCACTCCGGCTGACTAGTTTCTACATACTTGCTACCCGAGTATGCACTTAACTGTTCCTGGCTTCTTTGCCGGTCCTCCTGGCTTCATCATTTCAACATGTAGTTATTTTCTCTTTGGTTCTGACACCAGGAAGTGAGCTTGCTCTTGGTACAGTGCCACTTTCTGGTTCAGCTAAGCTAGGGATTCCCTTTGGGGATTTCTCAGCTTTCTTGACCATTGTGCAAGGGGGGAAACTCATCGATCTTCCTCTGCTGAACTCCTTCGGTATTCCAGTTGAGTGTATAATTCTCGGCTGCCTTGCATTCTTGTCTACTAGTTCCATTTCATTTATTCTTCACTTCCTGAGTAGATTATACGCTCATCGAAGGCAGGGATCATGTGTGACTGAATCAGGACTAACTATTTGTGTGTGTTCCTGAAAAAATGCCCTCAAGTCAAACTTTTAAGAACAATCCTTTGGGGTGTGTTTGTGTGCAAGATCCCAAAGCACCATTCTATGGTGGGACACGGACATCCTGCCTGAGACACATTGAGATGTCTTCTGGAGAAAGCTCTCAGGAGCTGGAGCTATTATTGTTATTATTATTATTTGTCCTTCATCTTCAAAGAGGACCAATGACCTCATGACGTTGAAGCCAGGGTGGAGTGGATCCAACTACGGTTGATCAATCCAATATGACTCTGGAAGACTCTAACACAGGTCGGGCACAAGTGGCCTATTACAGCATTTGGGATGGGGATGTCTCTGGATTTATGTAGCTCATGTTTCCTCTGGGCTACTGTGATTCAACTCCGAGGCAACCTACCTTCTGATAGCTTCTTATACTTAATAATACTTGGACTACAGGGTGTCCCAAAAGTCTTAGTATACTTTTAAGCCACTGAAGCTTGAAATCATTAAAGTTATTTAAATGATTCCACTTTAAATCTGTATTAAGACTTTGGGAATATTTGGTAGTTATTTTTGTTAAGTGCTAAGCTCAGTAGCTTCTCTGCTGCTGGAAGACTCACTGGGAGTACTCTTGGCCCCCTAAAATGTTGAGTACCCTGAGGCAAAGCCACAGTTGCCTTGGGTTAGTTACTTGTCCTTCTTTTGCTTTCTTGTTCTTGACTCTACCAAGATTTGCATAGTGCTGAGTACATCATAGGACCTCAGTGACCACTGATTGACTGATTTGTGTCAATTAGGTTCCCATTTCCACACCCATCTTTTCTCTTTTGCTCTAAATACCTCGATACTCAAATCTGGCATTTCCACCAAGAGGGATGAGCTATGAATCAATTGAATTCAACTCAATGTAGCTCAATTAATTTCAGTTCATTTTAAATTAATTCAATTTGAGAAGATTCCATTTAACTCAACCATAATAAGAACAATAGCTTGTATTTCCATTGAATTTTAAAGTTTGCAGATCATTTTACATACATTTTCTCACTCTGAGAAATAGGTGCTTTATTAACTCCTCCATTTTACAGATGAGGAAACTGAGGTAGAGAGAGATTAAATGACTTGTCCAAGATCACACAGCTAGTAAATGTCTGAGGCTGGATTTGAACTCAGTTTTCTTTATCCCAAGTCCAACGATATCTATTATTCTCAGATATCATACTAGTTTATAGATTGACAGCCAGCTTGATCTTCTCAGATACCTTGTGAGGTTGATAGAATCTATTTTCCATAATTATACCCATTTCACAGATGAGGGCTGAGATTCAAAGTCATTTACTAGTTGATCCAAAGTCACCCAGCCAGTAAATGTCTGAAGGAATTGCCCTCTTTTGTCTCCCTTGATCCCATGCTTGATTCTCTCTCTGTTCCTGGGACTCTGGTTAGGGGCTCTTTCATACAAAGGTAAACACTGCTATTTTTTTTCCTCCTTCTTCTAACATTTGCAGGTGGTGCTATCAACAACGGTGAATGTGGATGGCCACGTGCTGGCTGTTTCTGACAACATGTTTGTTCATAACAACTCTAAGCACGGGCGGAGAGCGAGGAGGCTGGACCCGTCTGAAGGTAGGAGACTGGCGAGAAAAGTGAAATTGGCTTCGGGTTGCCTCGATCAGATTTCAGCTGGGTTCCTTTGGAGGGTGCTGGGAATCTTGCCGAAAGCCATGTGTGGCTTTAAAAACAAAGTTCAAACTAGTAATTCTCTCCCACCGAACAGACACCAACACACACTTACACACACACACCACGGCATGCCAAAGTCTTCGGATTTCTTCCATCTCCTTTTTTTCTTTCTTTTTTCTTTTTCTAGACAAGCTTTTCAGGCAAATGAAGCAATGTGACATCTTAGTTAAACATTTCCACACCAGGCATGTATGAAAAAGTGTCATTTGTTCCCTTAAACAAATTGTGGGCAAAACCTAACAATATGCAGGATGGAATTGACACTAATTGATTTTTGTTTGCTTGGCCAGGGAGGAATCGTGGTTGGCTCGGGGTGATTTTCAGAGTGCATTAAAGCAATTAGGAATATCTCAACTGCTAAGTTTCAAGTTGTCAAAAAAAAAAAAAGCCACCGAAATCCATTGATTAAAATAAGCCACGTCCTCCGATAAAGCCCGGCTCACCTTTTCTTCCCACGTCCACCCCACTCACTCGTAAGAGGAGACGACTTGGGAGCGTTCGGGGAATGGCCGAGCTGGCTCGTTATTTCGTTATGATATTTCGCTGCCCCCCCACCCCCTCCCCCCTGACAAAAATGTGTCCTATATCAGCTCAGAGAAGAATTAATGAACTGGAAGAACATGATTGAATCAGTAAAGAATTTGGAGCACTGTTAATTCTCCCCCAGCGGTCTCTGAAAGGGGAGAAGAAAATCCCAGTATTCGGAGCTCGGAACCCATCCAGTTTTCCCCTGACTGATTGGATGTGATTGACTGGCTGCTCCAAGTAGGGCCGTGTTTTTGGAGTCCTGCCAAAGTTCTCCTCCACCTTTGACCCTGTCAACGTTGGAAATGGAGTGATGAATTGACTTTAGTTATGGCCTGGAAACCATCTTGGGTTCCTGATGGGATGTAAAGTCCAGAGGCCTTGAGCATATGGGAGAGGATAAAAAACACAATCCGTCCCATAAAGTTAGGAAAATGATTAGGAATTGTCTCTCGGTAGGGTCTGAAAAACAAATTCCGAAGCTCTCCTACATTGCTTTCGCTCGCCCTCGCTCTCTAGAGGAGGAATCAGCCTTGTAAATCTTAACACATCCCTCTGCTAGGCTGGGGTGTGGTTCTCGTGTTTATTTAACGCTTTTTTCCAGTGTGATCAACTTAGAAAAATACAGTCACGACAACAGCAGTTTTTGAAGAAACTCCGTGAAATGAGAATTCTAGCCTCCCCGAGCTTGAGCAGAATTGGGAGAGCCAGCTAGGTCGACCAGACCCAGAGAAGTGGAACCAGCCAAGACTGAAACGAAGCCATTCAGCCCTTTCCACTACCCTGTCCATTGAATCCAGTCCTTGTCCCAAGTCTGACTCCCTTCTACCATATTTACAACTTATGGGCATCCATCCTCTGCTTGCATACCTTGAGTAGTGAGAGCTCACTACCTTCTGGGATGGGTCATCACCAATTTAATTCTTATCTCAGTGTGAAATGAACCATTAAGAGGAGTTGAATCGTTAGGAAATGATTTACTTTGGTAAGCACAAAGCTTTCTGCCTACACCTCCAGCCTAGTGCTAGTTCTGTCCCATGGCATCTTAGGATCGTGGATCTAAAACTGGGAGAGACTTCAGGTAGAACCGAATCTAATACTTCTTCCATGTGGCAGCCTTTCAAATATCCCAAACTACCAATCAGGTCCTAGTGTCATGGTAGCTAAGCTCAGCCCTATAATTTTTAAGTCAAGGCAGCGAGCATTTATTAAGCACCCACTGTTTGCTGGGCACTATGTTAACCCTGGGGGACTCAAAGAAAAGCAAAAGAGTCTCCCTGACTTCAAGGATCTCACATTCGAGTGGAGGAGATACCATAAGAAAAGCCATGTACCAACAAGCTAAATACCAGATGAATTGGAGAGAATCTATAGAAAGGAGGTTCTAGCATTAAAGGGATCAAAGAGGGTTTCCTATAGCAGGCAAAGGACTCATAGGAAGACAGGGAAGTCAAGAGATGAAGCTAAGGAGGGAGAGTGTTCCAAGAATGAGGGATAACTGGTAAAAACTCTCTGAGTTGGGATATAGAATTTTGTGTTCAAGGAACTACAAGGAAATTGAGGTCCAAAGAGGTTATTATCAGGGATCAAAGATTTACAGAGCCCAGCTAGTCCAATTCCCTCATTTTACAGATGAAGAAACTGAGGCCCTTAGAGGTAAAGTTACTTATGCAAGGTCTCGCAAGTAGTAAATAGCAGAGTTAGGATTAAAACATGGCACATTTCCCACTATATTGGAGTATCTCTTGTGTTCCTCCAATAGCGTTTTCTTTTCCTTGCAGAACATCCCCAGGTTCTTGAGCCATCCCTCATATGCTATCATTGAGTCCCTTTACATTCTGGCCATTCTCTCCCCAGGTGCTCTAGCTTCTCCATATCCTTCTTGAAATATATCCCAATTTGCTCCCAGTGATCTGGATGTAGGCTTACCGAGCCGAGGCTGAAGATGGTGGGGCAATGGCCTCCCTCATTTTATTTTTCTATGCAATATGATCAGTTTCAACCTAGATGAATAGATTTAGAGCCAGAAGAAACTTGAGAAATCACTTAGTGACCAACCCCTTAATTTTATAGTTGAATAAACTGAGGCCAAGAGGGATTAAGTGGTATGTCCAGTCATCCAGGGAGTAAGTAGAAGAGTTGGGGTTGAGGTCCTCTTAAAATGATAACAATAATATTAATAATGATAATAGGTAGCCTGGATGTACCTGGGGGCAACTAAGTACTACCATAATGCACAGTGTTGACCCTGGAGTCAGGAAGTGCTGAGTTCAAATCTGGTTTCAGCTATGTGACCTTGGGCAAGTCACTTCACCTTATTATTTGCCTCATCTGTAAAATGAGCTGAAAAAGGAAATGGAAAATCATCCCACTGTTTTTGTCAAGAAAACCCCAAATGGAGTCAGGAAGAATTGGACACAATCGAAATAATAGAACAACAACAGCCCTAAAGCTCTTTAGGATTTTTAAAGCACTTTAAATATATGATCTCAGTTGAACCATACAACACATTTGCCAGGTAGGTGCTATTATCATTCCTCTTTTAAAGATGAGGAAACTGAGTCTGACAACAATTCAGTAACTTGCTCAAGGTCACACAACTAGGAAATATCTGAGAGGATTTAAACTCAGCATTTCCCGATTCCAACTCCAGCATCCTAACTAACCATTGTATGGCTGCCCACCAAATCCATTAGTTTGTCCTGGCAATGCCACATTGCCTTGGTCTAATATTACTGTGACATGGAGCAAACAAGTATCTGATTAGGTAATGGCAGTGTGGACAAGAAGGCAATGTTTGGGGATTTTTTAACTCTAGAAGGTGAAACATGAAGACCCTCCTGTTGAGGTCCTGATCTGCAAGAACAGAAGGAACAAGTCTAATTTATGGTTCTGTCTCCATAGCTACCCCCTGCATCAAAGCTATCAGCCCGAGTGAAGGTTGGACCACCGGTGGGGCCATGGTGATCATCATCGGGGACAATTTCTTTGATGGACTCCAAGTTGTGTTTGGCACCATGCTTGTATGGAGTGAGGTAGGCAAAGCCAATCTCTTCAGCCAGTCTTCATCGGCTCAAGAGCTCAGTTCCAGTCACCTAGATTTGGTCGATCTTTACTACATGTAAGGGACCATGTTAGGAGTGGAGGGTGCGGAGTATAATCCTGTAGAAAAGGAAGACAAATGGTGTAAAGAGATTGAGGATATCAATGGCTTCTCTTAAGTGCCAAATAAGTGATAAAGATAGAAACAAAAAGCACCAACTAAATTTATTCCAGGCATTGTGCTAGGAGTTGGGGACCCAAAGACATAATAAGTCATGTGATTCAGAGATCATAGGGACCTTAGAGATGGTCTAACCCACATTTTACAGATGAGGAAACTGAGGCCTGGAAGAAACATTGGTTCAGTGGTTTGTCCAAGCTCATGGAGATGATGAGTGCTCAAGCCAAGTTCTGAGGAAGTCTATAATTTCATGGCTTGGTATCATCTCTGCCATCTTGTAACTTTCCAGGGTAGACTAGAACAGCCCAGAAAGCCACCCTAAAAGTAGGAATTGAGTTGGGCAATGAAAGAAGGGGAGGATTGAAGAAATCAGGAAAGAAAGAAGCAGGCTTTATTGACAGGGGAAATTGACAGGCTTTATTGACAGTGGGCTAAGTTGTGAAGGGAAGAATGTGTGTGTTGTATTCAGAAAACATCTTAACTAGGGCAGGGGGTCCAGGGCTATGTTCTCAGGTTATTATAATGTAGTAGGCACTGAAACGTGCTTGTACTTCAGCAGCTGAGAAAGAATACTGAGCATAGGACTCTAGTGAGCAAGAATAATCCTCCTGTGGTGACTTCTACCCTCCCTTCCCACCTCATCAGCTGAATTTGTTCTCCAAGCTGATTTTATTCATTCCTCTAATCCAACAAACATTTATTAAATGTCTACTACAAGCCAGATGTTGAGGATACACATGGGCAAAAGAAAGGTAGTCCCTGCTTTTTAAAAACATTTTTGCTAGAGCCCATCCAAGGATCATTTCTGGTTTGTTGCTCCAGGTGTGAAAATGGCTAGTGACCACTCCAAAGACCTTGTGGCTGGGGGGGGGGTAGTGTTGCACAAGGGCTGAGAGATAGCCCCTTCTGCTCTTTCTCTCCCCATTATTTTTTCTCACTTGTTTCCTCTCCAGCTGATAACACCTCATGCCATCAGAGTCCAGACACCCCCTCGACACATCCCTGGCGTGGTAGAAGTGACATTATCATATAAGTCAAAACAGTTCTGCAAAGGGGCCCCAGGACGGTTCATCTACACAGGTAAGTGCAAAGATGATTTCAAGGCTTTGTTGTTCTGGTTCCTAATTAGGTCTTGTCTCCACCATATTTCATTTTCTAAGTCATCTGTAAAATGGGGATAATAATATCTCTGAGAACTGAGTTGAAGAATATCTGTCAAGGGTTTGGAAAACCATGAGGACCTTGTAAATGTCAGCCCCTCTCCCTGCTGTGATAAGAGTTAAATATTTCTGCTATTTTACCAGATCTTGACCTGGAGGACAGATTGTTTTTGACTTTTGGTTCAGCCCTTGTGACTTCATTAGCAGTAAGAACCCCCAGTGAGGAAATCAGCTCAGTGAATACAAATCAAACCATTAATTTCTTAGCCGATGACTTGTTCTTTGGGTTTATTCATCTGGGGTGCAGATTCACATGGAGTAATGCTGTAACCCTCAGCACAGAACTAGAAGGATTTCAGCCCAATCATCTAACCCAACATATAGGGTAAAGGAATCCCAGCTTCCTCCTCGGAGGTCTTCAGGCAGAAGCTGGGTGACCCTTTGGTGGGGATGTTGAGTGGGATTCTTTGTCATGAGATTTGGGACTTGAGGACTTCTGAATCCCTTCCAACACTGACATTCTCTGATTCTATGAAATAAATGTGTTGTGGAAGGTATTCTTGGGTTGGACAACCTCATCTCCAAGACTTCTCCAACTTTGAGACCTATGATTCCATAAGCCACCATCTTGGGTGGAGGCTCAAACTAGATTTGTCTTATACAGAATCCAATCTTGTGGGCCACAAGGTCATAGCAAGTTGGGGGAAAGAGTTGTACCGATCAGCCAAAGGTTTGCAGAGTGCTTTAAACTCTTGAGGTCCAGGAGGACAGAAACGAAATGATCAAAGGTCTTCTTCAAGCCACCAACCAACATTGATTAATCACTTATTATATGCCAGGCATTGAGCTCTGGGGATACATGGACAAAAACAAAATCCTATTTTTAGTGTAGAAAATACATAAAGAACTATATGTGAAGAAAGTACAAGATGAGGGGGGAAGGCATCAGCAGTTGGGGAGATCAGGAAGGGCTCCCATAGGTGGTGCTTGAGCTCAGGACTGAGGAAAACTAGGGACTCTATGAATCAGAGATGAGAAATGACTGTATTCCAGTCTCAAGAAGAGTCAGGACAAATGCAAGGTGATGGGAAATGGAGTTCTATGAGTGAGAAACAGTAAAAGACCAAATGGACTGGATCATAGAGCCAATGATGATGAATGTATGTTGCTTTAAGGGGTTGGGGAGCAGTTAAGTGGCTCAATGGATTGAGAGCCTGGCCTAGAGATGGGACAACCTGGTTTCAAATTTGACCTCAGATACATCCTACCCATAAGACCTTGGGCAAGTCAGTTAACCCCCCATTGCCTAGCCCTTACCACTCTTCTGCCTTAGAATCAATATGCAGAAGGTAAAGATTAAAAAAGAGAGGTGGTGGGTTCCCCCTTCTCACTTGGAAATCTTCCCAAAGAGCCTGAATGACCATTTATAGCATGGGGGATTTGTTTTGTATATTGGTGGGACAAGATGGTCACTGAGGTCTCCACTGTCAACTCTCAAAATCTGTGCTTCAGTGAATAGCAAAAAGAATCAGTCGTGTGTTACAGTAAGGGAGCAAAATGAAGGTAGAAGGTATGTGCAGGGAAGAAGGGTAGTAGGAATTTTGTTAGGTAGATAGTAGGGTGGATCCAGATTATGGAGGGACTAACTTGCAGCTAGAAGAGAAATCAGAAATCATTGACTCCAATCCCCTCATTTTACAGATGTGGAAAATAATGCCCAGAGGAATTGAAAGAATCCATACATGAGACAATAGGGATTTTTGTGGGTTCTTGAGCAGGGGAGTGCCATGAAAATTGTGATTTCTGAAGATGAATCTTTGAGTGATCCAGAAGCCATGTTGGAGGGGATGGTCACTAGAGGCAGGAAGATTACGTAGAAAGTTATCCTTTGAAATGAAAGAAAAGGAAAAGAAGTTGCTTGCTTTAAAATGATGGTAAAAAAGGGAAGAATTTTGCAAATTGGGAAAATGTACCAGGTTCATGATACTCCTTTCAGAGCTACTACATATATCTTGAGGGCATTTATTCTTTTTTCTTTTCTATCTTATCAGTGTCCAATGGTTACCTAGCAGGGGATTATTTAGCAGCTGTATTTGGGACCAAAAATTGGGTAGCTAGGTGGTGCAATAGATAAGAGTTCTCAGCCCAGAATCAGGAAGACCCTAGATCAAATCTGTCCTCAAATACTGTGTGACCCTAGTCAAGTCACTTAATCATTTTTGCCTCAGTTTCCTCATCTGTAAAAAGAGCAGGAGAAGGAAATGGCAAACCCCTGTAATATCTTTGCCAAGGAAATTTAAAATGGAGGTAACAAAAAGTCAGATATGACTGAAGAACAACAAAGTCATTTTCCAGATTTATACATATAAGCATACGTATTATTTTCCTCTCATGTTGGACAAAAGCTCCCAAAGGGCAGGATTTTTGTATCTTTATTCTGTATCATCCAGCACGGTTCCTGGCACAGAGTAGGTGCTTAATAAATGCTGGCTTGATTGGATTGAATTGAAAGAAAACATGTAGTGAGAGTCTCTAGAAGAAAGAATGTTAGCTTGGGTGGAATCGGGATATTGGCCATAAGAAGCACTTATACTTTCTTGAATTAAATTCAGTAGTCCTGGGTCTCCAGGCTCTGCCACTAATTAGCTGTGTGATCACAGGTAAGTCACTTCCCTTCTGTGGGACTCAGCTCCTCATCTATTAAATGGTGGTGCCGGTGGTGGAGGGGGGTTAGATCTCCAAGGCCCCTTCCAGCTCTAAAAGTTTTACGATTCCATGAAATAGACACAGACAGTCCAGGAAACCTTCCATATGGCTTTAATAGCAGACTCGACATTCTTGGACATGACCTGCGTTTGAGTGGAGATTCAAGTCGAGGCAAAGGGCTGTGAAGCCGTGGTTGTGTTACAGCTAATGCTCGGCTCCTCACATTTTTAAGATGGGAAGAGGTGACAGAGATGTTTAGGAGTGGCAATAAAATCACGAGGCAGCTTTGTAGCTCGTAAATGGGCTCAGAAGGTGCTTCCAAGAGAAGAGCTAGTGCCAGTGACATGTGGAGCACTGGCAGACTAAGTAACAACAATGACAACAACAACAGCTAGTGTTTCTATATTGTATAAAAGGCTGCAAAATTCTCATGTGAGCTCATTTGAGCCTCATAAGGACCCTGGGAGGCAGCTGCTTTTCTTATCCCCATTTTACTTATGAGGAAACTGAGGCACATTGAGGTCAGGTGACTTGCCCAGGGTCAAAGAGAGTGTAAGTTTCTGAGCAGGATTTGAACTTGAAGGCACACTAAGTAACCACTTTACCCTTCTAACTGGTTAAACATGTAGTCTTCCAAAGGCAACTAATTTGAAAGGAATGAAACTAATTGACATGAATATCTGCTGATATAGTCACTTATTCATTTGTTCATTCATTCATTCAATCATCAATGAAAACAAATATTGACTTGGTGGTGGAAGCATTGGCTTTGGAGCCAGGATGACCTGAATTGCAAGGCACACTTCTGGCTTATACTGACTGTGTGACCCTAGGTGAGTCATTGAAGTGTGTTGATGCCCCATGCAACTCTTCCAGATTCTAAGAAGCAGGACAGCTGGAGATTTTATTGGTAGGAGGAGTTCCTGATATCAATAGGTCTAAACCCTGATCTGATCAGCGTACCCCAATATCTTAGCCCTATTATGTCATGGAAATAAAAAAAAATATGAGTTTCTCATGGATCTAGAGTATAGTTCCACAGCTGTTTCCTCAGTGCAGAGTTGGGGCAGGGTGGACCACTGTTCAGAGGTGAGATGGCACTAAGGTGAGAATAATACAGAAATCTCCTTTATCCCTAACTTGCCCCAAGAAAGGTCAATTCATGAGCTCTTGGGGAGTCTGTGCCTTTTTTTTTATCCCTCCCCTAACTCTTTACTGGGACTAGTAGCTCTCTAAGGCTAGAAATGGTAGAAAGAAATTTCTCACCTGGATTTCCAAAAACAAATGAAACCACAAGTCCAGTCCCTATTGCTAAGTGACCCAAAACTAAAGCTGGACCCTAGCTAGTCCTTGAGCCTGGTCATCTTCCTACACCTGTCCCCTAGCCACGCGTATTCTTTTCCATGACCCAGTACTGCCTTGGCCAATGCCTGTAGAGTTACAACGTCCTTAAGCATTCTCTTTATTTCCTTTTGTGATGAAGATATTTTTTTTTTTACCAGTTACATATAATAACAAAATTTCACATAAGTTTTCTGAAGTTTTAAGGTCCAAATGATCTCCCTACTTCCCTTCTCTCTCTGTTTTGGGAGCTGGCAAGCAATTCAATCTGGGTCATACATGTATTATCATACAAAACATATTTCCATATTGTTCACTTTTGCAAGAGAATAATCATATAAAACCAAAACCCCCAAATAAAAATCCAAGTAAACGAAAGTGAAAAATCACATGATTTGATCTGCATTTTGACTCCAATAGTTCTTTTTCTGGGGGTGGATAGCATGCTTTGTCATAAGTCCCATAGAATTGCCCTGGATCATTGTTTTGCTGATAATCGTTGTCTATCACATTTGATCATTCCACAATATTGCCTTTACTGTATACAATGTTTTCCTGGTTCTGCTTATTTCATTCTGCATCAGTTCACAGAGGTCTTCCCAGTTCTTTCTGAAATCATCCTGTTATCTTTCTTGTAAGGCTATAGTATTCTATCACCATCCCATACCCCAGTTTGTTCAGCCATTCCCCAATCAAGGGACGCTTCCTCATTTTCCAATTTGTTTTTGCCCCCACAAAGAATGTGGTTATAAATATTTTGGTACAAACAGGTCCTTCCCCCTTTTTTATTATCTCTTTGGGATACAGTCCTAGTAGTGATTACTAGATTACTAGATCAAAGAATAAAGCATTTTCTTTATAATCAACATCGTATCCTTCACCACACTATCATCACCATAATAAAAAAAATATAGAAGCATTGCCTGGTGATGTCATAGTAGCATAGAACATTTTAAGCTGTAACCTCATCTAGTCCAAGACTCCTAGAAGACAGAATCATGGAATTTTAAAGTTGGAAGGAACCTTAGTGTCTGTTGAATCTGATCCTGAGAAAGGCAGATATTTGTAGAAAGATGTTTCTGGCTGGAAGACCATGTTCTGGCCCCAGAAATATTTAATTTTAATTTGTGATGGATCCTGTGTGTGTGTGTGTGTGTGTGTGTGTGTGTAAGAAGAGTAGTTAAAGAGGAAGAGGGAGGCCCACACTCTCCTCCAGAGCCATAGTCTTCCTCTGCCACCATCAGCAAGCAAAACACAAAATCAAAACCACCCAGGGAGGGTGTCAGGACAGCTTTGGAGCCCAGTAACTCTAGCCAGAAACTTTCGCCTTGAGGTTGCTGGATCAAATGTAGCCCAGTTTAGTGGAGTTGGGAAACAGAGACCATCTGGGGATGGTTCCAGACCCCACGGGAAGTGAATTGGTGGTCTCGAGTCCCTTCCCACAGAGAAAACTGCCACTTGACAAGAAGAACTAATTGGTAACCCAGTAGGGAGGCTCAGACCAATGGCCGGAGATGGAATGAGATGGAATGTTCCCTGGAAATGTCTGGAAGGGCTGTCTCCGGGGTCAGACCTGAGCCCTGTCCCATGCTGGTCTGTCATACGTTGGCTTCTTTTCCTGCAGACAAAAGGCTCTCATCTTTCCATCTAGATGGGCTTTTTGAGAGCAGGATTTCTATATAAACTTACCGCTCCCCTAGGTCAGATGAATCAGATGGTCCAATAGTAACAATATGAAGAGCTGAGATGGGCAATGGGGTACTGTGCAGAGAGCATTGGATATTGTGTTGGGAGAGATCTGGGTTGGAAATCTGCCTCTGACACCGGATTGCATCCATGGTCACTTAAGCCGTAAATGCCTCATTTTACTTATCTGTAAAGTGGAGGAGAAGCCTGCCTAGAGTGCCTACCTCCTGGATTCCTGAAGGCCATATGAGCACAAACTGATGGTTCTACCTATTCAGTAAGTGTTTATTAATCAATCAACAAATTTATTTGTTAAGTAGTTGGTAGATGTCAGGCAGGCATTGTGCTAAATGGTGGGGTTACAAAGAAAAAACATAAACAGGCTCTGCCTTCAAGAAGTTTACTTTCCAAGAAAGGAGACAACACACACCTAAATCAATTCATACAGGATATTTTAAGAGGCATGAGACATCTAGAGAAGCTAGGTGGCCCTGTGATGTAGTACCCAGCCTGGAGTCAGCAAGACTCATCTTCATAAGTTCAAATCTGGCCTCAGGCAATTACAAGTTGTATGACCTGAGCAAGTTCCACCTCAGTTTCCTCATCCGTAAAATGAACCAGTAAAGGAGATGACAAACACTCCAGTACTTTTGCAAGAAGTTCCCAAATCGAGCCACAAAGAGTCAGGCATGACTGTAGAACCAGAAAACATCTAGAGTAGATGGAAGATAAAGTTGCAGAGAAAGGAGGACCAGGTAAGACCTCTTCATTAAGGTGGCATTTGAGCTGAATCTTCAAGACACACCAGGGATCCTATCTGGTGCAGACGCCAATCTTGCTTGGCCATAGAGTCTCAAGGGGAGTAATGTATCAGAAGTCCTGAAGAGTAGAAGGGACCTGGTTATGAACTGGGAAAAGAGAGTCCAAAGAGGATCTAAAAATTTTCTGAGAGGCAATAGGGAGCTGCTGGGGTTCCCTGAGTAGGGAGTGACATAACTAGCCTTGTGTTTTAAGAAAATAATTTTGGCAACTATGTAGTGTGAGAGAGGCACTGAGACTATAGAAAAAAAACCAACCCCTCAATCACCAAACATTTATTAAGCCCTTACTGTGTACCAGGCAGTGTGCTGAGCACTGAGGACACAAAGAAAAATGAAGGGAAAACAAAGAGCTTGCTTTTGTGAAACTTCTAGAGGAAGGGGGGAGAGAGAGCATAGGAACAGAGAAGTCATCCAAGATAATTGTGAAGGGAGAGGCATGGGCAAAGGCCCCAGGGGAGTATGGTGGGCTCATTTGAAATGATTTGCCCAAAGTCCTCTGTAACCCTTTAAGCACTACATAAGGGCTGTTATTCCTAAAGGATACACCAAAGTGCTCCAATTCCTTATGATATAAAAAATCTCACAAGTCACCAAGCATCATCTCTTCAGGGTAGATTTTATGAACCCTTGGTGCTCTCTGACCTGAGGTTCTTGTCCATCTCTTGATATCAGGCTCCCCTGTGAGAGAAAGATCTACAATACCCAGGAGGGTGGCCAAAATGGCGGAAAGCCTGGAAACCTCATGAAAAAAAATTATGTGGAAATTGAAGAGATGGGTTTTCATCTGAAGCTAGGAAAAATTGCCTACACATTGCTGTTAACAGTTCAGCTATGTTGTGTCCTCCATGACTTGGTGGACCATAATGCCCATGGAATTTTCTTGGCAAAGAATCCATAATGGTTTGCATTTTCTTCTCCAGTGGATTAAAGCAAATAGGTTAAATGACTTGTCCAAGGTTACACAGTTAGGATAATCTGAGGCCAGATTTAAATTATGGCCTTCTGGACTCCAGGCCCAGCACTCTATCCACTGGATCTTCTAGCTGCCTCTCCTCCCTAAAAAAGATGTCCAAAAGTAGGATGGCTTACCTCCAGAGGTAGTCAACTCTCCCTCATTGGAGGACTTTGAGTCAAGGTTTAATGAATTTTTGCTAGAGTTGTTGTAGAGGGAATTCTTTGGGGAAAGGTTCAACAATACAGTTGATTAAGGACTTAAACCAGTAGGGAAAATATTTTTTGCTTTTCTTTGCATCCTCAGAACTTAGTACAATGCCTGGCGCATAAAAAGTACTTAAATATTTGTTGATTGACTGATTAGTAAGTACTAGATTTAGAGTCAGAGGACTTGTGATCAAACCTGTCCCTACTCTTGTTCAGTTTTCTTATCAATTAAACAAGGGTATTGGGGGCAGTTCATGGATTGAGAGTGAGACCTAAAGTTGACAAGTCCTAGGTTCAAATCTGGCCACAGAAACTTCCTAGCAGTGGGACCCTGGGCAAGTCATTTAACCCACCCCTCCCACTGCCTAGCCCTTATCACTCTTCTGCCTTGGATCTAGTCTAGTACCCAGTATTGATTCTAAGATGGAAGCTCAGGGTTTTTTTTTTTTTCAAATAATAAAATAAATGAAGGGGTTGACTTAGATGACCTTTTAAGGTTCCTACAAATTGCTGATATAGAATTCTATGATGCCTTGGGGCTCTTATTAGCTCTGAAAATCTTTATCCTTACTTCCATTCTCAGAGATGAATCTCATGGCTCCAGATCTTGGATAGCAACATCTGTCCAGTCAAGTTTCTAACTGTGTATTATTAATAATGTGATTAATATAATCATTCAGCTTTAGAAATGGCACTTACTAGGGCATCTGGGTAGAAACGGTCCCCTCAAACATCCCCCCTCCAATCTTAGTGCCACCCTCTTCCACCAATATAGAGAGTCCAAGTAGGGAGGGTGCAATGGGGGAACTCACAGCTCCTAGTGTCTAGATGTTCTTTTTTCCCATTCGTAGGATGATTAAAAAAAAGTTCCCTCAAAGTATAATGGATCTGAGTCAGATCTATCCTTTGTTTACAAGGCAGACATTGTTGCCCACCAATTCAGGGACGTCCATAGAATACTGATGGAAAAACAAGAAGTCTAAAATCTTCTGGACCCTCTGAGGTTCATGAGGTCCTCTCTTGGCCAAAGTTTTCTTTGGTGGGGAGGGAGTAGGTGTTGGGAGAGGGGGAGAAGACGCTTTGCCAAGGCCAAAACTGAGGCCGCCCTCTGCTTCCTCCCCAGATGGTTCCTTCTCACCAGTGTGCTGGAAAGCCATACTTGCTCCAATTTCTGGAATTCCATCCCTTCTTAAGTTGCTTGAGAATTTATAGACGATCCCTGGGGTCTGGCCAAGTTTCCCCCATCTATCCAAACACGATTCCAGTTCAAAAGGCCTTTTAGCACTTCGTCTAAGGTCTGTGAGTGATTAATTGATTAAGACATGTTCCCACCAAGTTAAGGTATCAAGGCTAAAATGGGGCAGATTGGTTTTGACCCCATTCTTACACTATGAACCTCCCCTCATCTCAGTTTTCACAAGTGTAAAATGAGGGAGTTGGACTCTAGATAGCCTCAAGGCTCTAAACCTGGGACCCTTCAAATTCTGAGGTTCTGTGATTGTAATTTTGGGGACTGTTGAATAGACTACAGATATTTAACCAATCATGGAAGCTCATTTAGATCAGGAGTGGACAGTTAGAAGATATTTGAAGTCCATTCAGTCCAACCTCATGTTATAAATGAAAAAAATGGAGACATTCATAGCATTATGGGTCTAGATCTGGATGGAACCTTTGAGGTTATCTAGCCTAGCCCCCTTATTTTACAAATGAGAAAAATGTGGCACAAAGAGGCTTACAAAATCATAGATCTAGCTATGTATGGGACCTTAAAGGTCATCTAGCTCAGCCATCTTATTTTACAAATGAGGAAACTGAGGCACACAATGATTCACAAAAAATATAGGATCACAAAATCCTAGATTTAGAGCTTACAGTCACCTTAGAGGTCATTATGTCTTGTTTTATGGTTGATCCAAAGGCTCAGAGAATAGAAAAGACTTGTCTAAGTTCACATATCTAGCAAGTAAAAGAGCCAAATTCAAACCTAGCTCCTTTAACTCAAAATTTAATTTCCTCTCTAGCATGCTTGAAAAAAAGAAAAATAATCCTGGCAATAGAGAAGAAGAAACCTGAAACCTCATTCTTTTGTGTTAGGGTCTTGGATGGAAACTTGGGAGAGCCACCTGATCAAATCTGAGGGTAGGGGAGGTAACGTGGAGTTCTTTTAGAAAGAAAATTCAGAGGAGTTAGTTGGGGAAACCCAGAACCTTCCCATGTACCCCTATATTGACAATTTAGAGCTGAGAGAGGCGCCACCATAATGAGCCCCAGCCATTAACTTTAGCCTCACCTGCTGCAATTAGCCAACTGGAGTAATCAGCTCCCTGAGGTGGCTGGTGTTGCTACTGCCAAGGGTTGCAAGAGCAATGCCCCACCTCTGAAAAATGACATGTTTTATTCCCACTCATGATATCATGGGGCTGTTTTGTCTCATGCCACCATTCGATAGGATGCCTCAGTCTCCTGTTGGAGGAAGCAATGGTTTGTTATTATTTATCCCCTCTACCCAGGCCTCTGGATTCTCTGGGGTGTACCTAAAGGGGCCCCTTCCCATCCAAAAAAGTTCCCCCTTCTTTTGTGAGCTGAGGAAAATAGGGGCAGGTCATTACCTTGGGCATGGGCCAGAGAACTAGCCTTAGGATAGCATGGAGAGAGCCTGGACTTGTGATCATCCTAGTGAAGACATTTTCTCTACCCAATGCAGGTTGGCATCTTTCTTCCCATTTAGTCTAAATGAATTATCCAGAGCATTGAGAGCTTAAATGGCCCATCCAGTCTCACCACTAGTATACATCAGAGGCAAGATATAGATGCAGGTCTTCCTGGCTTTGGGACCAGCTTTTTATCTGTAACCTGGCTTATAAAGGTGCATAGATTTAGTGTTGGAAGGGACCTTAGAAGCCATCTAGTTTCAGCCCCTAATGAGGGGAAAAATTGAGAGAAAATGGAACTCAGACCCACTTTCCAAGTCCTTTCTCTACCCTCTTTTCAATTATTCTTAAATTATCTTTCTTCAATCAGTTTTTCCAAATCAGTTGTCTTGCCATGATATTTTATCATATTTTCTTTAGTTTTTCAGTTTTTAAACTTTTCAAATTGTTTCATAGAATCATTCACTTCCATTTGACTCATACTAATTTTGAAGGAATTTTCTATTTGGTTAAATTTTGTACCTTTTCTGCCAAGCTATTAAATCCCTTTCCAATTCTTCCTTCCATAATTTTTATTTCTTTTTTTATCTTTTCCTCTAGAGCCCTCAGTTCATTTATAAAAGAAACTTTAAACTCTTGTTTCATTTCCTCCAGGGATTCTAGTTCAATTTGTGTTCAATCCATATTTTTCTTTGAGGCTTTGCTTGTAGATGTTTTGGAGTCATTCTTTTCTCAGTTTTTGTCCTTTTTTTCCCCTAAGCCCTTACTTTTTGTAGAATCAATACTAAGTATAAGTTCCAAGGCAGAAGAGTAGTAAGCGCTAGACAATTGGGGTTAAGTGACTTGCCCAGGGTCACATAGCCAGGAAGTATCTGAATTCAGATTTGACCCCAGGATCTTCCATCTCCAGGCTTAGCTTTTTATCCACTGAGCCACCTAGCTGCCCCTGGGTTTATGCCTTGAGCATCTCTGGCAGTATAATAGCTTTTCATGGTGGTGCTTTTTTTTTTTCTCATTCTCCCAGTCTTCACCTTGTCTTCAGACTTTATGTTTGCATACTTCTGGAGGGAGTCCCTCTGCCTCTTTGTTGAGGGGATTGAGTGTTGACTTATTCCAGGATTTCAGAGACAGTTCAAGCTTTGAGCTGTCCAAAAGTAGAATTTTGGTGACCTTAATAGGTTATAGGTATCTTCAGGAAAAGACTGGGGAACCATTTATATCTCTCACTAAGAATCTGGGAGGGGGAGGCAATTGGGTAGCTCAATGGATTTAGAGGCAGGCCTAGAGACAGGAGGTCCTGGGTTCAAATCTGGCCTCAGACACTCCCTAGCTATGTGACCCTGGGCAAGTCACTTCACCCCCATAAGGGTTTAAAAAAAAAAGAATCTGGGAGAGGGAGAGATTGGGAAGGCATCCTTTAAATTCTGATTCAGATAATGCTGTATGTCTATGGATCATGAAACAACTGTACCCAAAGATTCAAAATGGCGAACGAACCAGAGAGTGATGGAAGGGCGTATGGTAGATTGGAATAGACTGCAATCATTGCCATTGATGGCTCATACAGAAAAAAAAAAGATATGATAGCTATCCAGGAGCTGTGTGATAGGAAAGTAGTACAGGAAGAATTTAGCATAATTGTTGGACAGCAGTGTGCTGCATGGTACCTAAAGGATGGGAGAGAGCTAGAGAGAGGACTCCGGTCATTGGTTGGACTTCGGGGAGGTGATGGGTGAGAGTCTCACAGGATAAAGTGAGTAAGGGAACTGTGACCTGAGCCTTGCAAAGTGTATGCTCTTCAATGAGAATATAACCTTTTGAAGTACTGAAATGAAGGTTTCTATTGTGATTTGTAAACCAAAAATTGCTGTAGATTTTTAAAAACATTATACACGAGCCAAATCTCAAATGTAAAGAGCTCATCCAACTTCCATTTAATGCCCTTCTTTCTTTCTCTTTTAAAAAAATCATTACCCTGCATTAAAAAAAACTATTTAAGAAATGAATCTGTTTCTTAGTTAAAAGCACCCAAATCAAACATCAAAAGCCAGCCTGAGGACAATTGTTCCCTCCTCCAACTGGAAGCAGGTGGAAGCAACAGCCCTCTTGCTGTCCTGGGGCTTGTCAGTGGCCCCCCCACGTGAAATTCAGATGCATCATTTCAGTTGAGATGGCCCCACTGGCAGCCCCAGAATGGGGAAGGGAGGAGGGCTCCTCCACCAGAGTGGTAGGCAGCTCCTTAACAGCTTTGCGTACTCAGCTCTAATATTCTAAATACACATTATGGGGAGCGGGAGGACATGTGGAATAGCTCCATGGTGGCATTTAGATTTACCCTTGAAATTTATCTTTAATTTTTACAGTTGTCTCCTTAACTGTGTATATTAAGGGCTTCTTCAAACACCCTGCTTTGCCACTACACTCTTTCCTGACCCCCAAGCGTAATTAAATATTAAATTAATATTTCATTTAAAATTAAATATCAAAGGCTTCCATCTAATCTTTCACTTGTGCCCTGCAGGTGTTTGACTCACATCCTCATTGCTCTGTCCACAAGATGGATACCACCTCTTAATAAAGGGCTTAGAAATAATCTCCTCAAAACCATCAGAAAAAAAATTATCTGCCATTATACTCAGTGGGTTGGGGGATGGGGGAAGAGATACATCTTACCAAAAATGGAAGCTAGCAAACCCAACAGCATGCTCTTCTGTTCCAGGAGAGATCACCTAATGTTGGGATGGTCCAGGCAAGAAGCTAGTAGTCACTTTCTAATCTTGGTCATTTTTTGTAGAGTTCTCATTGCACTCAAGAATTTTTACCCCCAATTGAATTGAAAAGGACTACAGTCCCTTTTCATTTTGTCCTTGTCCAAAGAGGATCATTGAACTCTAGAAATGAGGAAAGAAAAATCTGGGGTTGTCTAAGCACATTTCCCCATTTTACAGATGAGGAAACTGAGACCTACATGACTTAAATGACTTTCCAAAGGGTATATGCATAGTGAATAAGTGGGAGAATCAAGACTATTCATGCAATAAACATTTGTTAAGCACCACCTAGGGCAGTGTGCTACATCTTGGAGGAGAAATATCTAAGGAAGACCCAGTCTTTGACCTACATGGGGATTGGAGCCCACATGGCCTCTCATCTTGTCTTGTGCTCTTTACTCCACACCATGATCATTTGGTATATTGACAAAAATTCTGGATTTTTAACTGAGCATGTAAATCGCAGTTCTGTCATTTATATAAAGTGTGTGTCCTTGGACAAATCACTCCATTTTCTTGGACTCAGTTTCTTCATCTATAAAATAAGGAAATTGGATTGTGTTTCTCTCACCTGCCAAATAAATAAATAAAATTCTTTCTAAAACTTTTTCTTAGCTTTTGGCATTTGTTCTCAAGAATGACAACTTTAACATCTCTAAGATGCCCTCCAACTCCAAGTTTATGATTTGAAGCTGGAAGGAACCTTAGAGAACATCCAGTCTAATGCCATAGATGGCCTTTAGAAGATGAATGACTTTCCCAAGGTCACATAGCTTAGCTGGGATTCAGACTGCCTATAAACTCATTGCATTTCTACAATTGCCCACTTCCGTTCATGATGAGGACTAGGTAGTTGACTCCATCTACTATTCCATTTCTCCTTCCTTCTTTCAAATCCCTTTAAAGCAAACTTACTAACTTCATCTCAGTGGAGGTGCAGTACTTTTGTTGAAGTGGGTTTTATTCTCTTTAAAGGGTCTCACCTTTTTTTTTCCCTGTCAAACTCTGAAAGTTACAATTCTTGCCTTTGACCTTTCTGCTGACAGGCCAGTAGGAAACTCCAAGGCTTAGCATGCCCAGACTTCTGAAATAAAATTAATGTTGTTGAAGAAAAAGCCCTGTGGTTGGCATTGGGTAACCCAGGTCCAGACCCCAGCTCTGCTACTTCCTAAATGTAGGACCTTAGCCAATGACTTCATCAATCCATGATTCAATTTCCTTTTCTGTAGAATGAATATTGATTCTTGCTAATTATAGCAAGATGGCCACTGGGATTGCTTCTAAAGCAAGTTTGCTGATTTTGGAATTTTGGTGGGTTTTGGTGATTCTGGAATTAGATGGGATCTAAGATGCCTTCCAGATCCCACTTTAAGGTGCTATGATCTCTAAGTTTCTTTGATTTCTATATTCTGTGTTCCCATGATTCTATGTTCTTTTCCCTATAACCTGAGGTAGGGTACCCCAGCTGGCTGAAGAGAGTAACTACTTCATTGATTGATTCATAAAATCTAAAAACATTTAATGAGATGATGGTGGGGGACTTTGGACCATAAAGCTGAAGCATCATCTTCCCTGAGGTCAAAGGGACTGTAGAGATCTACTCCAACTCTCTCATTTTTAGAGATGGTACAACTAAGGCTGAGATGGATGAAGTGACAGGGATTCAATAAGCAAGCATTCACCAAGACCCTGGTGCTTGGTAGTAGGGTCACAAAAAAAACCTCCTTTACATAGAATATCCTCCACTTTTCCATAAAGCTTTTAATTTTTCAAAATACTCTTCTCAGAATAACTTTGTGGAGTACGTGGTCCAAGTATTACTGACCCCATGTTTCCGTTGAGGAAACTGAGTATGACAAGGCCTATATAACTTTAAAGTGGCTACATGGTGTTTGAAGTGGGTCCATCATCATGGCGGAAGCCTTCATGGCTTCTCTTTGAGAAACAAAAAATTGCCCAAAAAATGAAACAATTTTTCCTTTTTTTCAAAAAATTAATATTGGACATGGGCCAGCCCAGATTTTTTTCACAAGCTATAGATGTGGTGGTTCCCATTAGATATTTTTAGTTAAAAATGTTGTGGTTAAAAACAAAAATATCCAAATAGAATTCTTACAGTTTCCATCTATTGGCCAGACACAAGGTATGTATGTAAGTAACCTAATCATCAGACCCACAATCTGAAGATGAAATGACACATGAGATTCTGAGCCTCAGGAGAATTATTATGAAATCTCAAGGTATTGATGAAAGTTTTTCAAAGCTGATCCAAATGGGATTTAAATTCTGTGGCAGTTGAAATGTATATTATTAAACTCCTTAAGTAAACCCAAATGGCTCCCAGTGGAGGATTAAGACATTCTATGTATAGCAAAGACGAAATTCTCAGGTCGGGGTTTGCTCGATTGAATTCCCTTCTGATTAACTTCTGTAATATTTAACTTCATGCCATGCCATAATTATTTAATAAAAAAGTAAATATAAAATATATTTCAGTGGGGAGATGACCTTTTACCTTAATGTTATGTTACTAAAGAAAGACATAGATAAATACAGCCTATGGTTTGGGGTGTGATTCCAATTCACTTTGGGTCTTTGCTATGCAGGCTTTTCTCTTCTGGTGCCCATCAGACATGGCGCTGGAATGGCTTCCCATGATCACCATTTACCAAGAAGCAGGAGAGGCTGCTGATTGGTGGGGATTGTGCTGGGCAATGGTTGGACTTTAGTGATTGAAGGTTTCCTTATATTTCTCTTGGATATTCTCTTAGAAAACTGGAGTACAATACTAAAACTAGAAGCTGGCTTTGGACATGTAAAGTGGTGGAAGTGAACACTGAACACATGTCTATAGGATGTTAAGATAAATGATCCTTTTAGTTGTTTTTTTTTTCTACAACCAATCAATTCAGTGGGGGAAAAATCAATCACAAAACCACAGGATGTCGAAGCTAAAAGGGACCATAAAAATAATTAAATCCAGCTCTCTAATTTTTCTGAAGAACAAAGTTAGGTTCAGAGAGCTTATAAATGAACTTCCCAAGATTGTACACTGGATCTTGGCATCCTAAAAGTGTATATCTATAGCTCAACAAAGTTTCCCTTTTTCAGAGAGGATGAAATTTTATCTCATTTGTTTGGTTCTTTAAAGCCTTTCCAATCTGGCTCCTTCCTACCCTTTTAGCCTTCTGACACTTGACTCCCCTCCTTGGACACTGCAGTTTAGCCAGCCTAGCTTCCCTGCTGCTCTACAAACATGGTGCTCTGTCTCCCATTTCTTTGTCTTTACAGTGGCTCTCTGCCTGGAATGCACCCCCTCTTCATCCCTGGTCTTCTTTAAGACTCAGCTCACACAATACCTTTCCTCATCTTCCCTGGTTCTACCAACCACCTTGGACTTGCTTTGTGTGTGTGTGTGTGTGTGTGTGTGTGTGTGTGTGTGTGTGTGTGTGTGTGTGTTTGTATGCACATGTCTCCAAAGTTAGAATGGAGGCTTTAGGAGGGGGAGCAGCATATATTTTATTATTCTCTCTGTATCCTGGCACATGCTTGTTGATTGATTGATGGATTGAGCTGAAAAGACCCTTAGACTTCATTCAGAAATTCCATCCCTTCTCATTTTGCAGATGAGGAAACCGGTTTGGAAAGGTTAAATGAATGGCTCAGAGAATTTACACATCATTCATTTGATTTCAGATCCAGAGATCTCTCTCTAGATCACTCTGTCTCTCACAGAACTTCAGAGTTGGAAGACCTGAAAGGTCTTAGTGTCTGTCTCTTTCATACCCTAAAAGTGATGATATACTCACAATTGACCAATCACTCTTTGCCTAAAGACTCCAGAGGGCAGCTAGGTGATACAGTGCAGAGAGCACCAGACTTGGAGTCAGGAAGACCTGAATTCGAATTTGGTCTCAGAAACTTGCTAGTCATGTAAGTGACCCAGAGTTACTTGTTTGCCTCAGTTTCCTCACCTGTAAAATGAGCTGGAAAAGAAAATGGCAAATCACTCCAATATCTTTGCCAAGAAAATCCCATATGGGGTCATAAATGACTGAAACCACTGAACAATAACAGCTCTAAAGAAGAGGAATTCATTACCTGTCAATGATAATAATCGCTAACATTTATACAGGGTGTCCTGAAAGTCTTAGTGCAATTTTGGTGCACGTATGAATGCATATACCTATTTATTTAAACAAATAAACAAAATAATTTCACAAAGTACACATTTGTTTATTTAGTGGTGAATAAAAGAAAGAAATCACAACTTGTTAATCCTAATATATGTCATACTTTCCTTCAAATTTAGGCTTAGCCTATGATAAATATTCCTTTTCAGGTACATCTATTTGTTTTTCATTTAGAAAAGAGTTATAGCTGTGAGACCCTGCTGGGTGAGTCACTTAACCTCAATTGTCTAGCCCTTACTGCTCTTCTAACTTTGAGTTGATTCTAAGACAGAAGGTAAGGATTTTGAGAGAGAGCAGAGAGACAGAGAGAGACAGAGAGAGAGAGAGACAGAAACAGAGAGAGGGAGAGAGACACAGAGACAGACAGCGACAGAGAAAGAGAGAGACAGAGAGAGAGAGAGAAAAGAGAAGAGAAGAGAAGAGAAGAGAAGAGAAGAGAAGAGAAGAGAAGAGAAGAGAAGAGAAGAGAAGAGGAGAGGAGAGGAGAGGAGAGGAGAGGAGAGGAGAGGAGAGGAGAGGAGAGGAGAGGAGAGGAGAGGAGAGGAGAGGAGAGGAGAGGAGAGGACAGAGAGAGAATTTTAGACTTTCAGCCTATATTCAGACCAATTTAATAAGTATACAGGTTATAGAGGGTAGCATAATATAATTGAGAGGATGCTGGTTTGAGAGTCAAAGGGCCTGGTTATCTGGGTTCATATCATTTTTTGTCCACTACCAGCTGTGTGACCTTTGGTAGGCCCATATTTCCTCCCTGAATCTGACTTTTCTCATTTTTAAAAAGAGATGGTCGTACTAGATGTCCTATAACAGAGTTGGTGAACCTTTTCCCAGTTTGAGTGCCCAGATGGCAAATTCAAGCTGTTTGTGATCCCCTGGATTACCAGAGAGAGTTGAGGGAGAAAGTGCTTGCTTTGGGAGGCTGGACAGAGGGGTGGGGCATGCAAAAATGTCCTAGGTGCTGGGAAGAGGGGGAATGGATCAGCTCCCCAAGTGCTGGCTGTGCACGTGTGCCACGGCTTTGCCAGTGAGGTCCTAAAAGATCTCTTTCCAATCTAAGCCTACCATTCACATAAGTATCTCTTCAAATCAAACACTTTAAATATCAAATGTGACATTAGAGTACATCTGCATTTTTACACAAGGGTGAGTATTGTATTTTTATTCTTTAATTTATCCATAATTTCATGGATTGAATTAAATTTTGCTCACAAAGATTTTATGATGTGCCAACTACATGGAAGGAGCCTTGTTAGGTGCTTGGGAGACAAAGATAAAATAATCCTTGCCCTCAAGGAGCCTCTATTCTATTCACCAGGGATGCAGAAAAGAAAATAGGAAATAAACCTAGTTATTCACAGGTAAGAGGAGGCACACTAACAATGGGGGCGCTGAAGAAAACCATCTTGCAGGAGGTGCAACTGGAGCTGGTGTCAATCAGCAAGCATTTATTAAGGTATTCTAAGTGCCAGTCACTATGCTATGTGCTAGGAATGCCAAGGATGGCAAACAAACAAACAAACAAACAAAGCAAAACCAGTCCTTGCCTTCATGGAACTTCCGTTCTAAATGAACAGACAACATTTAAATAACTGGGTCCATACAAGGTGTATATATAGAGAAGAAAAGGGCATTCATTCCAACCCATCCACATCTTCTTATCTTGTAGTATTCTTCTCTACTTCCTTCCTTAATCCCCTGTAAGGACATTAAGGTCTTTCCTTATTTCATTCAATTTTTAATCTTTCAGAGTTCCCAGTGCAGCACTGGGGTTGTCCAGTGGTTATCTCTATCTCATAAAAGGTGGCCGACTAACCTCCTTTTGAGGCCATGTCTATCTTTGATGCCACTTTTTCTCCTGCACCTCATCTCATGTGCAAATCACAATTCATTAGCAGTTAGCAGTTGCAGCTTATATCTCCCCCTCCCAACTTCCCCCTACTCATCTTTCCATTTTGTTATTATTAAATGTTTCATCCTTTTCTTAGCAGCGTGAAATAACTAAGCAAAATAATGATAGCACCAACATTTCTCCTACTATTAGAACCATTAGTGTTATTCTGCGAATGGTAGCAACTGTGACAACCTCTTAAATTTTTTTTCTTTAACAAAACAAATACTCAGGAGTTGGGACTTTTCTTTTTCAGCATTAAATGAACCTACCATAGACTATGGCTTCCAGAGATTGCAGAAAGTCATTCCAAGGCATCCTGGAGATCCAGAAAGACTAGCAAAGGTAAATCATTCTGGAGACTGATGTGTTAAAAACCATTTTATGGCACTTTAGTAAAATGAGTTGCATCTGAAAACAAACTCTCTTACTTCTAAATAAGCCTTGAAGCTTGGCTGCAAAGATTCTTTTGGGTTTTCTTTGGGATATAGGTGTCTAATGTGCACAAAATGTTCCAATGATAAAGTCTAATTTTGAAATGTTCTACTGGGATGTGCTAAAAAACCTGACACCTGAAAATGCAGAGTTTCAAATAAGATTAATTAGATTAATCTTTGTAAAAGGCAATTCACTTTATATAAGTGAATTCTTTGAAATACAAAGGTCCCATAGCATATTAATATACTCTGTTTATGCATCAGTTATCAGGAAAACATGTTGTATTTACAGTCAACTTAGTTTCAAAGTCTGCATCTCTCACCACCAGCATGAGTTTGGACAAGTTGGACTTGGATGACTCTGGAGGAGAGAGTGAGGCTGATGATTTTGTGTAACTGCCTCACTTTAATTTATTCATAGCCAAGTCAAGAATCATCAGTAATGTTATTGGTCCTCTTCAGAAACAGAGGACAAACAATAACTACTTAACACTCTGGTTTTCTTCCCTCATTTGTTAAATGATGGTATCAGAGGAAACACACCCTAAATTCTCTTCTAGGTCTCAACCTATGTTTCTAAGATCTTCTGAATTTGAGTGGATAAAGCAGGATGAGTTAAAGGCTTATGTCCTACCTGGGCCTTTGTTCCTTCTTCTGTAGAATGAAGGGTTAGACTGGATAATCTCAAGGTGCCCTCTAATTCTCTGATCATGGGTTTCTATGAGTAATCAACTAGATAATATGTAAGATTATAGATCTAGAGTAGAAACATTTATTTAAGAGAAGTCCAACCTCCTTATTTTACACTGAAGAAAACCAGAGGGAAAGAGATCTGCCTAAGCATAGTGGCAGAAAGTAGTATAGCCAGATTTCAAATTCACATGGGATTCCAATGTCAGCATCATTTCCATTGCTTCCTATGAACATATCTATGAGTTTCCTTTGTTTAATGTTGTTTACTCATTTTTATGAAAACACAAGTTTAGGTGAATCAATGTCATATGGGTGTCAGTGGTTTCACTGAAACACAATCTACTGAATGCTCTGGGCAATGGTAAGGTTGACACCTAGCCTTACCTCCATTTGGGCTCAAGAGTTAGCCCAAGTTGTCACCTGGCAAATGTTTGCCTTGGGAAATTGTCCCAATAATGTTATAACTGTGGGATTTGGTTGGTGTATTAACATTATTGTGAAATAACATTGGTAGAAGTGTATAGTGGTACACCTGCATTACACAGGGCAAGATAGGCTTGTGTCTATAACTGCTATGAAAAGCATCTCTTTGATAAGTCTACCTATGAAAAATTACTTGATATGGGTCTGACATGTTATTTTAGCTTTGATTTATATTAAAAAGTTGATCACATTTATTATATCTCATTAAATTGCTGGGAGACATTTTATTTTTTCCCAAATTGGAACTTTAAACATTCAGATATCAAATTGTGAAGTTCCTATTTCTCTGTATCATGAGAAAAATTAAAAGCCCATAATTGCTTCACTAATGCACCTCTATTTTCCTCTTGGAAAAGCCCCAGCCCTACAAATAAATGAGTTCTATAAAATAGGTTAATAGTGATTTAAAAAGCTGCGAGAAAAACAGGAGGTGGCAAAGACAAAATGAGAGAAAAGGGATCAGTGATTGCTCCCCCCACCTCTCTCTCTCTCTCTCTCTCTCTCTCTCTCTCTCTCTCTCTCTCTCTCTCTCTCTCTCTCTCTCTCTCTCTCTCTCTCTCTGAATTTCTCTGTCACTGTGTCTCTGTCTGCCTGTCTCTCTCTCAATAAGAGAGTATGTTATTGAGAGAATTCATCTTTATTAGAATCAAATTTCACAAAAGGCAGCACCAGAGTCATTTCAGAACTCTGGATAGCTCCTAGAGAAGTGGATGCAGCTCAGGCCAATCAATCATCTTAAAAATACTGGATTGGTCAGACAGTCTGATTTATGTCCAGCATGGCTTCGGAAATAGTTTTTTTTTTGGGGGGGGGTAGATAAAACCTATCTTGCTATACACATTTTTTCTGAAGTCTTTCTGTAAGTTGATTTTGTGACTGGGAAGCCCAACACACTTTGGAGGGAAATAAATAATTCCTTAGTATTTATCAAGATTTCTAATTCAATAGTGGAATCACTTTCTCCATGGAGGTAGCTCCATTCTCTCCATTCCTTAATATTTGTCATTTCATTTGTTATCACCATAAAAAACTATTTGGTAGCTAACTTTCTGTTGATTCAATTCAATCCAATGAGAAAAGAGATGGATTGAGAATCAGAGACCCTGAGTTCAAATCCCATCCCTGCTACTCGGTATCTACATGACTTTGGGTAAGCCACTTAATTTCTCTTGGCCTCAGTTTCCCTATCAATAAAATGAGAGGGTTGGATGAACACTGGTTTAAAAGGTTCTTTTTAGAACTTGAGCTATGAATCTAAAATCTGAATATAATACAATCTGAAAACCCCTTTTTGCAAGGCCTGGGGTAGATGCTGAGGATAAAAAGACAAAAATGAAATTTTCCTGTATTATAATCTATGATAAGGATAGATCATGTACACAGATAATTAAACTCAAGGCAATTTGATAAAGGACCATGCATTAACAATAGGGCAGGGAAAATTACAAAAGACTTCACTTAGAATATGGTGTCCAAACTGAATTTTGAAGGAAACTAGGGATTCTGATTGGCAGAAGTAAGGGGTGGCAAGTGAAATTCAGGTCTGGGAGAGATGAAGGTTCTGTAAAAGACACCAAGATGGGGAAATAATATGACAAGTTCAAGGAATTGCTAATAGGAGGGAGAGTAACAAAATAAATCTGGAAAGGTAGCAGTGGGAAGCTTTGGAATATTTTTGAGCTTTTCACACTTAGTTCAGTCAAGTGCATGTCAAATATTTGCCATAGGAGAGTCACTGTCCTAAATACTGGAGACAGAAAGGTAAAAACAGTCCCTGCCTTCAAGTGGCTCACATTTTAATGGGAGAGACAACATGTAAATAGCTAGGTGCATACAAATTATATGCAGCATAGATGGAAGGTAACCTTAGAGGGGAAAGCATTGGAAGCTGAGGGTTTGGCAAAGACAGGTCTCTTACAAAAAGGTAGAATTTAAGATGTGTCTGGAAGAATACTCCAACACGGGTATCCAATTAAAAATGTTTTCTGCCTTGATAGGCTCTTGAAGGGTTTACTGGTATTGAATTTGAGTCTTGCCAGCATCATTTCCATATCAGATAATGTGTTAAATACTTAATCAATGTTTGCTGAGTCAAGTTTATTTAGTGGGATTTTTAATGGAATAGAGAACAAAAGATGACTTTTAAAAGATGTCTGCTACCAAAATATTTAACATTGTGGTGAATAATTTAAATTCTGTAGAATATGGAAGTGCTTAATCCTTAAACTGTACCATTTAGGGCCAATGAAAGAACTATTCTGTCTGTGGTCATGGATCTCACCATTTGGTTACTATCCCCATCTCTTCCTCCAGGAAATGCTGTTGAAAAGAGCAGCTGATTTAGTGGAAGCCCTTTATGGAACACCGCACAATAACCAGGTTAGAAGCCAAATGTTTGCCCTTTAGTCCACCATTTCCCTTTTACTTCCTGCTTGATTCTGATTTCTTCTGGAAAGAGTGTTAACCTCGTGGAATTTTTTTTTGTAGGACATTATTCTGAAGCGAGCTGCTGACATTGCTGAGGCCCTCTACAGTGTCCCAAGAAATCCCAGTCAGATCCCTGCTCTGTCCAGTTCTCCAGCTCACAGTGGCATGATGGGTATCAACTCATATGGCAGCCAGCTAGGTGTCAGCATCTCAGAGTCCACACAGGGAAACAACCAAGGTAATAACTTCTTTTCTCTGCAGTCCAAGGTTAGCTACTCTGAGCTTTAAATTCAGAAGGCATTTGGATAAGAGTCCTTCCTGGATCAAAGGAACCACAAACATGCAAATGAAAGAGATGTACCTTTTTGAGGAAAACAATAAATTTCCAGACTTAATCAATTATGTCCCTGTCAAGTGGTATCCATAGAGTAAATATATTTTAAAATAAAAATTTCTACAAAAAGGCAGGTTAAGAAGGAGGATGTGGAATAAGTATGATTATAAATATTTTAAAACTGTATAGGTGATTAATTTTGGAATGCTTATATATAATACCAGAAACAATGTTGTGTGATGAACAGAACTCTGTTAGAAAGACCTAGGGTCCAAGCCTACCTCTGACCCTTGCTAAGAATGTGAGCTGGACAGCTCTTAAACTACAGTCTTCAGCTAACTCTCTAAGACTTATATACTAAATCATAAATGGGTAGAGGTCTATATTTGCAGAAAGAACTTCTATATTAGATGTTTCTACTTATAGCACTATAGATCCCACTCTTATTCTTGTCAGAACAGCCAAATTGGGTCATTAGACATTTCATTGGTTGAATTGAACAGATGAACTTTTCAGTACACTAAGGATAGAATTGTCCATCTCTTAGCCATATGACCAGCCCATTTCCTTTTTCTAACCATTTGTTTCCTGGATAATACATTTTACCCAGAAGCAAAGTGGAGTAGTAGAGTACAGAGTTTGGAATCAGACCTGAGTTCAAATCATGCCTCTGATGAATACTAGGTGTGTGAACTTGAGCAAATCAGTTCAATTTTTTGAATCTTAGTTTCCTCCACTGTTATTCAATTCAACAAACATTTATTAAGCACCTTCTGCATGCTAGGCACTGTGTTAAAATAAGGGAGCTTAGAACTGATGACCTCTAAGATCTCTTTCAATTCTGTATCTATGATTTTATCATCTTTCAGTGTCCCTACCTCTGAGTAAGTGAATAGTTCTCTTTTTTACTTAGATATTTACTTCAAAGGGTCCATGATCTCATGTGTGTGAATATTGCTCCCACCTGTACAAATCCCAACCTAGCCATATTATTGGATAGGTTTCTTTACCTTAGCCTTTTCTAACTTGTCTATTTCTCTAACTGTTATCTATCCACCTGGATCCCTGACCAGCCCACCTCCTTTTTAAGTGGAGAGAGGAATGCCATATATATCCTTGCTGTTTTTATTGACACTTGTCACTCATAAGTCCTTTTTGGTGACTTGCTATTGCCTACTTGTACTCACCTTTCATCTTTCTGTTGATCTGGGACTCACCAGTATTAGTAAATACTTCAGAGGCTATGACACCACGGCTCACATTTATACAGCATCATTTGGAGAATGTTGGTGTTAAAGTTCACAAATCTGTGTGATCACAAACATGTATGCTAATATACAAACTGATGAGAAAGTCTGAGCTGATTTGTGAATGAAAATGGAAAGCATATAGAG
This sequence comes from Monodelphis domestica, assembly GCF_027887165.1. Lineage (NCBI taxonomy): Eukaryota > Metazoa > Chordata > Mammalia > Didelphimorphia > Didelphidae > Monodelphis > Monodelphis domestica. The sequence continues at coordinate 742,669,423 of NC_077227.1, read as the reverse complement.
GGATGGCTTCTTACTCCAGGCACATATTGTTTGATCAGGCTGAGTTTAATAAATTACTCTTCATTATCCACTAAAAAAAGATGTTTAAAAATACCCTTGCCCCTCTCTAATTCTTCTACCAGTTTCCTCCCTTGTCCTAGAAACCAAAGGACTCAATAAAAGGCAAGGTAATCTTCCCTTGAATCAACTACTTTAACTCAGTAGGTGAGTTCTTCTCACTCCATTCCATTCCATTCCATTCCATAAATGGAATAATTTTAAAGCACCTACTATGTGCTAGGCACTATGCCCACTTCTGGGGGTACCCAAAACAAAAAGGAAAGAGTTCCTACTTTCTAGTTGCTTAAAGTGTACTGGGGAATACAACAAGGACACATAGGACATGCGTGGCATAACCTCTAGGACCATTTCTCCAACTCCCACTCACATTGATGGAGGAGGAAAGCTAACTACTTCTCCTGAAGTACTTCAAATCCTGTCGCTCATAGGCTCTTCTCTCTACTCCCCCAAATCTGTTTCCTGTTCATTATCAGCTAGCCACACTTAATTGGCTTTTAGTCAGGGGTATTTGTTAACGTGGCATAGTGATCACAGTTGATATAAAGCAAATAGCTTTGCTTCCAAATAGCTTGAATGTGCTCTTCTGTTAATATGTACCCATCCAGGGGAAAGCTTAGATAGCTAGTATATGTGACAAAGGATTAAGTCATGGCTCTTGGGTACTAAAAGTCCTTTTTCATTTTGTGGAATTCTTGTGAAGTTTCCTTTAATGTAGCTATTTGCAAGGTTTTAAGGATCAATGCCCCTGTGTCCTGAAGCCACCATCTTGGATGTGTTGTAGTTCCCAGTGTAGATGGTAGAATCAGCTGCTGCTAATTCCAATGGGAAAATGAAATCTTCTGGCATTTCAAAGTTCACACTGTTGTCCTATAGTCATGAGGTAGGGTGAGGAGGAGAGGGGAAGAGAGAAGAAGAGAGAGATTTCCATTCTCACCCTTAGACCAATTCCCCCCTCCCTCATCACTAATTAGACTGGATTATTTCTAGGATCTCTTAGAAATCTTGATTCCAGGCTGGGTTGCCACAATATACATAGACCCAGAGATGTGTCCGATTCACTCATCCAGTCATAGTCCATTTCCTGATTTGAATTTTCTGCTTTTACCCAGTGATCAAAGTATTTCATTACTTCCAAGTTGATTAAATACCTGGTAGCATTTAGTTTATGTATTTGATTGATTGATTTAATAGATATCTAGATTTTTAAATAGTTACAACAACTGGGGCAGGGTAGAGGACACCCCTTTATACATACAAAATCATTTCAAAGTAATTGGGAGGGAAACCCTAGCAGCTAGGGCTCAACATTGGGATTCACTTCAACAAATACTTCAAAACATGAATTACGTATTAAGTGCTATGATACATATTGAGAATTCAGAGACAAAAAGAAGAAGAGAGAGTGCCTGCCCTGAAAGGGCTTTTAGTGTACTAGGGAATACAATATGAACATAGATAAGCAAAAATAAAGTATATACAAAGCAATTTCAAGACTGAGAGGACTAGCAATGGGTGAGGGAGGGAGATTAGGAAAAGACGCGAATAGGAAGTGGCATATGAACTGTGTTTTGAGAGCAAAGGGGGCAGCTAGTTAGCATGGTGGATAGAGCACCATGCTTGGAACTGGGAGGGCCTGGGTTCAAATAGGACCTCAGACACTTCCTGTCCATGTGAACCTGGGCAAGCTTCTTAACTTGCCCTAACTGCTCTTCTGTCTAAGAATTGGTACTGACAGAAAGTAAGAGTTTTTTATTTTTAAAGAAAAGAAAAGCAGATAAACCTTGCAGGAGGGATCTCATGAATTAGCCTGTGAGGATTAAATTCTCCAGGCAGAGCAATGATTTCTTTTCTTTGGGGAGTATTAAGAGGGATAGACTAGGGCCAGCTCAGTGACTCAGTGGATAGAGAATTAGACCTAGGGATAGGAGGTCCTGGGTTCAAATGTGACCTCAGATACTTCTTAGCTGTGTGACTCTGGGCAAGTCATTTAACCCCAATTGCATAACCCTTATTGCTCTTCTGTTTTTGGAATTGATTCTAGGATGGAAGGTTAGTTTTTAAAAAAGGATAGTCTAGAGCAGTGGTTTCCCATCTTTATGAGTATGAGAATCCTTTTTCAACAACAAAAACTTCTCAGACCCCAAGCAATGACAATTAAAAAAATGCTCTTATCTTTTGTCTTAGAATCAATACCAAGGATAGGTTCCAAGGCAGAAGAGCAGTAAGGTCTAGGAAACTGGGGTTAAGTGAATTGCCTAGGGTCAGACAACTAGGAAGCTTCAGGCCAGTTTTGAACTCGGGACCTCTAGTCTCCAGGCATGGTTCAACAATTTTTTAGCATTTGTAATTTTACTATCTGTTCATTGTGGAAACAATATATCAATTCATCAATCAACAAATTTTATTCAATACCTACTAAGTGCCAGGCAGTATGCCAAGCTTTGGAATTATAAAGACAAAAGAGATCCGGGTCCCTGCCTTCAAGGAGCTTCTATCCTAATGGGGAAACACTAGGGACCTATGTGGGTATTTAGAAGGTACAGACCAAGTAGGTAAAAGGTAACCTTAGAAAGGAGAGCCCTAGCAGCTCAAGGGAATAGCTGCTCTGAAATTAGAGTGACTTCTAAGTGAATTTGCAGTGCTTTTATCTTAATAGTATCTGCATATATTTAAAGAGTCAAAAATAAATGTGAGAGACGTATCATACACACAGTCCAAAGATGGTCTGTTGCTTAGTTATTATACTGAATCTTTTTAAGGAGATGCTCCTCTTGTGATAACCTGTAGACCGTAACTGGGGGATCGCTGGACCAGAAACTAAATTCTGTAGAAATCGCATCCATTTCCTTTTTGACCTGGACATGCTTTGTCCCTTGTCGAGTTTCCGAGATGGTTATCCTTGTGGATGTTTCAAAAGCCAGCCTACCACACAAGCAGGTCAGGTAGCTACCCAGGACTGGTGAATTGACAGGGATGGTGATGGTGGTGATTCCAGGCTCCTCCAGCACCATCCCTCCCTAGCACCAATCCACGCCTGCATTTCTGCCATTGTTGCTCAGTTCCATTGCTCAAGGTTTCATCCCCTGTTCTAGACTCTGTAGAAGGCCAACTACTTTACAGTTCTCTTGGACGTTAGCATCTTAGAGCAAAGAAAGGATCTGATAATAGAAGAGTAGGTAAGAGAACAGGAAGGGACTTAGCAATGGCAATAGAGCCCACAACTTAGGATCCCCCGAATTCAAGACCTACAGCAGATGACAGCTAGTTGTGTGTCCTCAGGAAATGACTTAATGTCTCTGTGTCTGTTTCCTCATACGCAAAATGGGTACAGGTAAGGAATATGGACTTGATAGTCCATAAGGTGCCTTTCAGCTTTAAATCTACGCCCCCAGGTAAGGGGATGGGAAAAAGAGGACTCTAAAGACAAACTCCTCTCTCTGTGGAGCTGGATCCCAGACAGGCTCTGGGTGCTTGGCTGCTGGGGAGACAAAGGTAGCGCTGGCTAGGTCCAGCTGTGGTCCTTGTGTCCTCCCTGGGTGATACGGGAACCTGCTGCTTCACTTACTCATCTCCTCTCCTGCACAGGTTATATTCGGAACACAAGCAGCATCTCTCCCCGTGGCTACTCTTCCAGTTCCACACCTCAGCAATCGAACTACAGCACATCCAGCAACAGCATGAATGGCTACAGCAATGTGCCCATGGCCAACCTGGGCGTGCCTGGCTCACCAGGCTTCTTAAATGGCTCCCCCACAGGATCCCCTTATGGAAGTAAGTGCTTTTGGTGCAGCTTCTTTGGGCAGTCTCAATGTGGGGCTCTTTCCTTTTGGCCTCAGTATCCCTAGTGCCTAACATTGTACCTGAAGCACACAGTAGGCACATTATAAATGCAAATCACTGAGTGTTTCAAGGATAGAAAAGCATCTTAAATATAAGACATTTTACATACATCACAGAGAAAATGATATAGTGGAGAAAGCACTGGCCTTGGGGGCAGGATGACCTGAGTTCAAATCCTGACTCAGATACTGACTAGCTGTGTGAATTGAGACAAATAACTAAACCACTTTACTTTTTTGAGCCTCAGTTTTCTTATCTATAAAATAAGGGCAATGACAAAATCTACTTCATAGGGTTATATTGTGAGATCAAATGAGTTAAATGCCTGAAAAATATTTTGTAAACCATAAAATGTAATATAAATATTAGCTATTATTATGATGATGTTTTAGGGTAGTTGTAAGTTTCAATGAAAAGCTTCAAATTTGTAAACCTTAAGTATGTAATAGATACATTAATATATAAAATATAATTATATATTATATATTAAATATTGTATATATATAAATGTCAGCTCTGACAACATTGACAAACTCTTGAGGGAGATGACTAAAGTGTTCCTTAAATGTCAATTCTGGGAGTTATTACAAGAAAGTTATTACAAGTTATTACAAGAAAGGAAAGAAGGAAGAAAAGAAGAAAAAAGAAAGGAAGGAAGGAGAGAAGAAGGGAGGGAGAGAGAGAAGAAAGGAAGATAGAGAGAAAAAGCATTTATTATACACTCTATAAATATTTATTACACAATATTTGTTATACACCAGACATAATTTTTGACTCTGAGGATAAAAATAGAAAAAATGCCCAGCCCATAGTTCTAAGGAGATCATGGTCTAATAGGATGAGCAATTTTCATTTATATCTACTATAAAGGTTGGCCAATTCAGATACGTAAAGTTAGCTAAGAAGGGTGGCCATCTCAAACCAAACCCTGATGCTGCCAATGTGATTGCACTGAAGGGTTCTGGGTAACAAAATGATTCTAACCTTTTGGCAAAAGGCCCAAGGGAACATCGCCTTCTGGACTTGATCGAAAGAATCTCCTGGGAGAAAAATGCCTTCTCTAGTTCCCATCCATATGATAGTTATCATCTTGAAGGAAATTGTCTGATTCTGTGCTATTTTCAGAGGGACTTCTCACTGCCAGGAAGGGAAGAGGAGATAGGAAGCCTTCCCCCTCCCCTTTTTTTTCTTGGATCCCACCACCTCTTTCAATGGAGTAATCTCACTGATGAGAAGGTTCTCTCCAGCAGTTCAGATTGCAGCCTCTCCCTGCCTGCCCAGCCTCTGGGTCTCTTGTCTATGTCCTTCTGTAAATTCAACATGAGAGTCCAGTAATGATATCTTCAGCTCTTCTCCCCTCTGATAGCCGATCGCCCAAGTCCACCGAAGTCTCCACATCACTCACTAAAGCTAAGCAGCTCCAATGAAATGATCTGGGAGTTTAGGGGAGGCAGGGTCCACATAGACCTTTCTGTCTTATTGCTTTCAGTTTGTATCTTAGAACTTTGTATCTTAGAACCCATTTCTGGGAGGCAGAGATTGAGAGCAGCTCTGCCTCATCTTTAGCCCCAACAAAGTAGGAAGGGTACCCCATGGAATAGAGCCAAACCATTACATTTCTCCTTAGCAAGAGTGAAGTGCCCAATAACATTAATTATTTAAAAAAAGATATTTGGCACAAACATATGGTGTAGTAGATAATAAGAGTGCTGTGCCTAGAGTCAAGAAGACTCATCTTCCTTAGTTCAAATCTAGCTTCAGATATTTAATAGCTGTAGGACTTTGAGCAAGTCCCTTAACCCTGTTTGCCTCAGTTTCCTCATTTGTAAAATGAATTGGAGAGGGAAATGCCAGACCACTCTGGTATCTCTGCCAGGAAAACCCCAAATGAGACCATGAAGAATCAGATATGACTGAAATAACTGTACAACAATAAATTTATGTATGTCTCTTTCTACTGATCTGAACACATAGAATCATTAGATCTCCAAGGCCATTCAATCCAAACTTGACCTGAATATACACAAAAATACACAATTTCCCTGACAAAGGGCCATCCAGACTCCACTTGAATACCTCCAGTGATGGGGATCTCACTGTAGGTATCTCATTCCTTCGAGAAATGGCTCATTTTCCTCTTGGACATCTCTCATTCACAGGATCATAGTATTCAGAATTGGTCAGAGACCTCAGAAACCATATAATTTGTTAGAGGTTCATTGTCATCGTGAGCCAAAATCTGCTTCCTTATAACTTCCCTTGTTGTTCCGAGTTCCTCCCTCTGGTGTCGAGGGAAATAAATCTCATCCTTCCAGGTCACAGCTCTCCAGTCAATGGATTGCCAATGTTGCTGTCTTTTCTAGTCTCTTGTTTTTTCCTTTCTCTCTAGCCTAAGCACCCCTTGATCCTATCCTTCAGTGGAATGGTTTTGAGTCCCTTAATTAACCCTCTTAGTTTTCTCCCTCTGCACGTGTTCCAATTCATCAATGTCCCTTCTAAAACGTGATACTGCAAGTTGGCATGATTATAAAGTTGGGGCAACAACAGGTGAGGAACCTCATCGTTCTAGACATTATGCATCTGTTAATACAGTCTAAGTGGGGTTTGGGATGCTGTCAGACTCTGCTGCCTTGGACTGTTTTGTTTTTGTTGTTGTTGTTGTTCTTGAGCCTATTCTTCTTCATGATCCCATTTGGGCTTTTCTTGGCAAAGATACTGGAGTGGGGGCAGGGGTAGGTAGGTAGTTATGTGGTACAATGGATAGAGAGCCAAACCTGGAGTCTGGAGGGCTTGGGTTCAAATCTGACCTCAGATACTTCCTAGCTGTGTGACCTTAGGCAAGTTACATAACCCCCATTTACTTTCCCTTACCACTCTTCTGCCCTGGAACCAGTACCCAGAATTAATTCTAAGATTTGTTTTGTTTCATTTTGCTTTTAAGATACTAGAATAGTTTGCCATTTCCTTCTCTAACTCATTTTTCTGATGAGGAAACTGAGGCAAATAGGGTTTAATGACTTACTCAGGGTCATACAGGGTGTGTAGTAAGATTTGAACTCAAGGTCTCCTGATTTCAGGATGGGCACTCCATCCATTGTTTAGCTACATCTCTCAAGTATTCATAGAATTTATTTGATGAATGTGAATGTAGGACTTTACATTTAATCTGCAAATTTTCAGCCTAGGGTCCCAGCTCTGAATGACTCTTCTAAGGACAATAGTTTAGTGTAGAGGGCTTTAGAGTTCTCAGAGCATTTTTGTCATGAGCATAAGGTAAAGCAGTTATAGCACAGAGTTCTGTTGTTCAAGTCAAGGATGCTGATTCTCAGAAAGAGGAAGTTATTCACTAGCTTGCCTGAGAGATCCAATGTGATTTAACTGATTTTATAACATCCTCATGAATCCCACAGGTGCTATTGTGTCCATTTTACAGACTAAGAAACTAAGGTCCAGAGTGATCCAGCTAATAAATATCTGAGGTGGGAATCAAACCCTGACTTCCAAAGTAGCTTTCCATCCTCTGCATCTCACTAGGGTGATTCTCAGCACCATAGCTGTAGGGTTGGAAAGGATGTGGAGACCATCTAATCTAATCCCTCCACTTTATAGATGGGGAAACTGAGGTTCAGAGAAGTGAATGCCTTATCTAAGGCAGCATCAAGTTTTGAACCCAGACTATCTGATTTTAGTCCTTGTGCTCTTTTCACCATAATGTGTTTTCTCCAATAAGCTTTCTCTTCTCCAGTCTCTGTGTTGGTGTCTGCCTTGGGTTACAGTGTGTGTTTGATGCTCTAAGTCCGCCATCTTTCACTTCTTGATCTTCCATGATCATTTGTTTCCATGCCCTCTTTATAGGAGCCTGGTGGATGCCTCTAAAACTTGGCTTTTTCCTCTCCTCCTCAGAGGTGTCATTACACAGTAGCTTTAGAGCCAGAAGACCTGACTCAGATCCCATTTTTGATATTTACCATGAGTGCAATCTTGGTCCATTCTCTGGAGCTAAGTTTTCTCTAAAATGAGGAGGGAGGGCAAGCCCAAATCTGGGGTCCTTTGACTCTCTTCCACCTCCTGCCCAGGCCTCCTTCATTTTCTCACCTTGGCCCCTTAGGCTACCTGACCTTTCTTATACTGCTATTTGCCAAAACACTTTCACATACATGATAGTCAGCGTTCTTTTTTCACCTCTCCCCTTAGCCTCAGTGTCTATTTTGTACCCCATCGTTGGCCCAGTATTGCCTAAAGAAGACATGGGGGATTTAGAGGGCTGTCACAGGGAGGAAGGATTTGATTTGTTCTGTGGGTCCCCAGAGGAAAGAACCAGGAGAATTGAGGAGAAGGTGCAAAGACAAAATAGGATCCATTTGATGTTAGGGATAATTTTTTAACCCATCAGAAGTGTCCTGGTGTAGAATGAATGGGCTGCCTTGGGCCCAAGGGGACTTTCTCCCTTTTGGGGAAGTTTTAAGGGAGACAAATAGTCAGTCAATGATCAGGTATGTCCTAAAGAGAATTCTTTTGAAGATACAAGTTGGACTGTTATTCAGTCGCTTTAGTTATGTTTGACTCTTTGCAACCCAGTTTGGGGTTTTCTTGGCAAAGATCCTGGAGTGGTTGGCCATTTCCTTCTCTATCTCATCTTACAGATGAGGAAACTGAAGCAAGCTGGGTCAAGTGACTTGCCCAGGGTCACACAGCTAGTAAGTGGCTGAGGCTAGATCTGAACTCAGCTTCCTGAGTTCAAGCCTGGCCCTTTATCCATTGCTCTACCTAGCTGCCTCCATTAGTTGGATTAGATGGCTGCTAAGATCCCTTCTAATTCTGCAACTAGGATTCTGCGATAATAGCTGACATTTACATAGAGCCTTATGTAGACATTATACCACTTTAGTCTTATCCCAGCCTTGGAACTTAGGTACCTCAGGTGGTCCTATTCTCATTTTACAGTTGAGGAAATTGAGGCACAGAGAGTATAAGTGACTAGACCAGGGCTCCACCATTAGGAAATAGAAGAGGCAAGATAAGAACCCAGACCCGTCTGACATCCAGCCCAGCTCTTGCTGGCAGTGAGGTGGTGCCATGGATAGAGCACTGGGTCTGGAGTCAGGAAGACATGAATGACCTCAGGCATTTACTAGCTGGGTGACTCTGGGCAAGTTACCTCGCCTCTGCCTGCCTCAGTTTTCTCACCAGTAAATGGGGATAATAATATTGACAACCTCCCAGAATTGTTGTGAAGATCAAATGAGCTAATGTTTGTAAAGTGCTTTGCAAACCTCAAAGGGTGATAGGGATGTTGGCTATTTCAGAGCTCTCTTTGGTCCGTTGTCCTGCCTGTCCAAATCCAGTGGTCCCAGAGTGTTAGGGTTTAAAGGAGGGGAAGCCCTAAAGAGACCAATGATCCCCTGGATCCAGGGCCGATAAGCCCAGAGCTTTTAGGGGACATTCGTGTTATTTTCCTCAATAGCTTGGTGTGCTTGGGCCACGCCATGGTGTAATTACTTGTCCAAGCCGATTAGAGAGAAAATAAAATGGAACCCTCCAGTCATGTTTGACTTGCACGACTGCCAAGGCAGGGTAGCGGAAACCTTCATCTTTATTGTTCTTACACTCGCAGAACTCCAACCAAAAAAAAGAAAAAGGAAAAAAGTGGCCAAACAGATGTTTTTTCCATTTGACGTACGGGCTTCACTTCCTAGCTGGAGCTGCGAGTGCCAAGTTTCAGCCCAGAGCACGTTTTTTATGGCTGAGTTATAAACCCCTGACAATAGGGGGTTATAATGAAATGCTGACAGACCCCTGTGCTCCAGCAAATGGGACGGCTGAGTGCAAAAGGCGGCTAGGTGCCCAGCGAGGTCCAGCTGGGCCACTGGGAGTCAAGGCTTGGGACGAGGAAAGTGGTTTTCCCTGCGCTCCTCCCTTGTGTCCCTGCTAGTTTCAGGCCCTGACATGCCTTTCTTGACTTTGGCTGCTGTCCAAGGGCAGGTAGATGTCCAAAGACATCCTCAGTGGGGAGGCTGGTCAGTCAACTGCCAAAAAAAAGATTCCACCCACTCTCATCCAAGACCCGATCCAGCCAGCAAGCCTGCCCTGCCCCGGGCGGAGGGGAGGGGTGGGGGGACTGTTTCCCCTGAGCAGCGAGAGCCACCAAGGCAGTCGGAAGCCAGAGCCAGAATCCCACCACACAGCATCGAAGCCAACAGGGGCCACTACTTATCGTTGGCCTGTCCCCTTTACATGCTCTGGGATGGAGCAGCAAGTGGAGTGGAGGGGGAAGAGTGGAGAACGCCGAGGTTCTCTTCCAGCTAGTCCACGACAAAGGACATTCACCCCAAGCATCCATCCCTGCGGACTTGGCATAGGTGATCGATCCCTGCTTGGGGACAGCCTCTACCCTGCCACTAGCCAAGAGCTTTGCATTTAGTCATGTTGAAAACGTTGCCTCGTGCTCAGATTGATTTGCTAAATTGGTCTGGGCTGACTTGGACGAGCTCTTCTTCCCAAAGGGAACCAGAAAGCACAGATTTTACTTTGATTTAGGGTCATAAAATCCTCAAACATGGAGCGTTAGAGCTGGAAGGGACTTTAGAACTGAACGATAATAGGAATAAAACTTAAAAAAATTAGAAAGCCCTCTAGGATTTGTAAAGCACTTTACCAATAGTATTCCATTCGGTCCTCACCGCAATCCTTGGAAGCTCGGACTCTTATTATCCTCCTTTTACAGATGAGGAAACTGAGGTAGACAGACTTGCCCAGGGTTCCCCAGCCAGGACATGTTCGAGGCTGGATTTGCACCCAGGATGTCCTGATTTCAGCTCTAGTACTCTCTTTCCTGTACCATTTTGTTCCCTTGACTTAGACTTTCAGAGCTAGAAGACAACTACAGAGCTGAGCAGGACCATCAGTTTTGTCTTAGAGCATCAAATGTCAGAACTGGTCAAAGTCTTAGAAGACAGAATCCCAGAAGTAGGAGGAACTTCAGTATTTAAAGGATCAGAGCTGGGGGTGGCAGCCTACTTAACCTTCCCGGAGATACATGGCCCCTTCTCCCCTCCTGCCCCCTCAAAGGCCACACACATAACACGAGCAAAGGATAACTAATGAACGAGTCTTATGCTTCATGGTTTCCACCGGGTATCCTCTGGTCTAGGCAAAGACCCTAGAACATTTGGGGGGCTCCCCCACTGCATTATGGGCAGGTGCGGCCGGGACTTCCAGAGGAGTAGCAGGTGGCACCCTGTTCACCAGTTCAATATTGGAGAAGATCCTTCAATTGTCCCACAGACCTTCTGCCCTGTTTCTTTGCTTTGATCACTCATCCCAGTTAAGCTGAAAGTTCTCCACAAGTTTAAATGGAGCCTCCCGGATGCCTCACCCTAAGAGATGGGCGAAGTCCCAGTAAGAGATGCTTTCTCTCTTGGAAATGACACCACCTGACTTTGGACCTCAAGTCTGTCTTTTCTCTGCCTCTATGGGGTGGGTTTCTGGTGAATAAATCCAACTGGACTGTGGGCTTTGCTGTTATTTTGCAGGAGCTAGATATAGTAGGAGAGGTAATCATTGCATGTTGGGCATAAAGGGCTAATCTCAGAGCCAAGAAGACCTGGGGCCAAATCTTGCCTCTGAGCACACAGGATGTATGATCCTGGCCAAGTCACTTAACTTTTTATTATCTCTAAGCAATCTTTAAAGATATTTAGTGGTTAGTAAGGAGATAACCATTGATCTACATCAATAGAGACATTCCCTTACACTGATGGAGTCATGGCCAAAAGCAAATAGACAGAGAGGGAACTCCTTGAAGCCTTGGTACCCCAGCCATGAATGCCCTAAGGAGAAATGATGATGATAATGATGATAACTTACATTTCTGCTGATTCTTCAAATTGGCAAAGCACTTTATAGACATTCTCTCACCCCAGCCCTACAAAGTGGGTACTAAGGATCTTACCATGCTCATTTCATAGATTAGGAAACTGAGGCTCACACAGGGTTAGTGACTTGTAAATGGTCACAAGGTTAGTAAGTATTAGAAGTGAGTTTTGAATCCAGGGCTTTCATTCCATTTCAGAACTGAGTTGAAATTTCACCTCTGACTCTTTAACTGTGTCATCTACAAGTCACTTAACCTATTGATCCTTAGTTTTCTCATCTGTAAAATGGGCTCCATAAGACCTGTAGCAGTTTTGACATAGGATTATTAAGATTCAATTGAAAGAATTTTTAAATGTTTTTGCCCATTTCAAGGGACAATACAAGTCTCAACTTTTATTATTAAAGGAGAGTCCTTCAGGCGGTTGAGGGGGAGGTACAGGAGTGCATAGAGAAATGGCTGGGTATGTTTTCATCAAAGCCAATGAGAATATTCCCTCAGGGGGAGCTGCACACCTGGCCCATGCTCTATGCAGAGGACAAGAGGGGGATTATGGGAACTAGGGTTTCCCATCTTGGAGAAAAAAGAAAACATTTTCTGTCCTAGGGAAAATATGGTGGAGATCAGGTTCTGTGGGTGCCTGCCCCACTTTGGTGGCATCTCCTTCTAAATGAGGACTATGCTGTCTCTTTTCTAGTAATGTCTTCAAGTCCTACAGTTGGCTCCTCCAGTACCTCCTCCATTCTCCCATTCTCATCTTCCGTCTTCCCAGCTGTCAAACAGAAGAGTGCCTTTGCTCCTGTCATTAGACCCCAAGGCTCCCCTTCTCCAGCCTGCTCTAGTGGAAATGGAAATGGATTCAGAGGTAAGAAAGATGGCGCCTGCCTGGGGAAGCACATGCACAGGACTCTCATCCCATGGGCTCTCTGAGCCTCCCTGGGAAACTCACTGGGGTCACTTATCTCTTCAGCATCTACCAAGGAGGACACTTTTTTGGTTTTTGAATTAAGATATGCCTAGAATTGGTACAATTCCCATTAAAATGTGGAGTGAAGAACAGATTGGTCAACATCTCCAAGTCATGGTCATGTTTCTAGGCCAATCCAACAAATATGTTTTAAAACCCTTGTGACAGGAGTATCTGGGGGCACAGTGGATAGAGTACCAGGTCTAGAGATGGGTGGACCTCTGTTCAAATCTGGCCTCAGAGATGTCTTAGCCATGTGACCGTGGACAAGTCATTTAACCCTGGTTGCTTAGCCCTCGCCCTTCTATTCTAGAGTTGTGACTAAGACAGAAAGGAAGTGTTCAACCCCCCCCCCTAAAGATAAGCAAAATCTTGTTCTAAACCAGAAAAAAATAAGATAGTCCCTGATTTCCAGAAACTGATATTCAGCAGGAACACAGATACGTATATACGTGACACTTTGAGGAAGAGGAAGCAAATGTAAATGACTGAGGAGATCAAGAAAGGACATTGTCTGTCTTGTAGCTTTCCTGGCTTCCTTCCTCCTTCAGGAGGTTATTTTGGGTCTGTCCAGCTGCCCATGCCCACCCTTCTAAGGTTCTCTTCTCTCGTCTCTGCGTAGATCTTATCTATTCTTCCCTATTTGAATGTTGTCCCCTCTACTGGAAGCTAACTTTGAAAGAGGCTCAGTAGAACTCAAGATGCGGTGAAGAAGTAAATGCCTTCCAGTCATGGTGGATGGACCAAGCAATGCCAGGGAGGAGGGAACAAAGGACCAACTTATTTTTTTAAACCCTTACCTTCCATCTTAGATTCAATACTGCGTATTGGTTCCAAGGCAGAAGAGTAGTCAGGGATAGGCAATGGGGGTGAAGTGACTTGCCCAGGGTCACAAAGCTAGGAAGTGTCTGAGGCCAGTTTTGAACCCAAGACCTCCAATCTCTGGGTCTGGCTCTCAATCCACTGAGCCACCCAGCTGCCCCTAATAATAATATATTTTAAACCCTTACCTTCTGTCTTAGAATCAGTAAAGTGTCTGAGGTCAGATTTGAACCCAGGACCTCCCATTTATGGGTCTGGTTTTCAATCCACTGAGCCACCCAGCTGCCCCTAATAATAATATATTTTAAACCCTTACCTTCTGTCTTAGAATCAGTAAAGTGTCTGAGGTCAAATTTGAACCCAGGACCTCCCATTTCTGGGTCTGGTTTTCAATCCACTGAGCCACCCAGTTGTCCTCAGGACCAACTTTTAGGGAATACCAATTGGAGCTTTTTGCCTAGAACTCAGAGTGAGAAAAGGGGGAATAGTTGGCAGTAAGCTTAGTTTGTATCCTACCCTAAAGGCAACAGGGAGTTCCTGAAGTTTCTTGAGGAAGTGAGTGGCCCAGTCAGACTTGTGCCCAACATAGAATCCAGCTACTTTCCAGACTCCCAGCACTGTGGTCAGGCCCACGAGAGCGTCCAGTTCCTCCCTGGAGGATGCCCTGGGTCACCCCGTGTGATGGCATGTGTTCCTACTTACCCAGCGTGCCTATCATGTGCAGTCCATATACATTCCAGGGGCATAGTTGGATGTGATCCATCAGGAACAACCAGCCGCGCTCAGAACTCGGAGCTCCACGCTCACCAAATTGATAGCAGGTGCCCGATCACGGCCAAGAGGGCGGGGGGAGAAAAGTGTGTCTTTGTTGGGTTTTTTTTAAAAGAAAAAGAATTAATATCACACGTCAAACTTGTTTCTGAGCGGCGCAATGAAATGTAATGTGACATGACGTAACACAAATGTGATGAGTACACGAATATCTAATCATCTCATCATGGACGGGAGGCAGCTGATGGCAAGAGAGCAAATTAGAAACTGCTGAGCACCGCGGATCACTGACGGCCCCCATTATTTTTCGGCAGCTCTGCACATTCAGACATGAAAATACTCATGACAAGCAGTGATGGAGAGAACCCAGAGGGTCAGAGGTTCGGTTAACCCCTCTCAGATCTGAGTCCCTGAGGCCTGCCGGGCTCAGTAGGGAATCTTGGACATGCAGCAGCTATTCCAGTGGCTCCCCAGAAAAGTCTTCTAGGGCCATCTTTGCAAGCCGGGGCTGGCAGTTGTCGAGTCACCGGCTCGCAGGCTTGTAGGATTCCAAAGGCAAGGAAGCTCGGGCTCGTCTGGTCAATCCGGACAAAATCACTGAGATCTCAGACCTGGAAGGGACTCGAGTGAGCCTCCCACCCAACAAATAAAGCCTAGGGACAGAGCTGGAAGGGCTTTAGGGAAGGGAAGAAGGAAGGGAACAGGCTCTCATTAAGTGGCGATGATGGACCAAGTGACTTACAAATATGAGCTCATTTGATCACCTTTAGAGACGAATGATCTCCCCAAATCATCGAGTCCAGTCCCTTCATTTTACAGGAGGAAACAGAGCCCCAGAGAGGTTGAATGACTTGCCCAAGATGATGCAGGGATTAGAATTGGGGTTTGTATTTTGGCCTCTAGGGATAAAACTCGGAACACTGGATAAAAGTTACCAAGAAGCAATTAAAAAAAACAAAAAACGAGTTATCCCAAAGAGAACTAACTCACATCTGCCAAGAACAAAGCTAGGATTCAGACCCAAGTCCTCTGATTCAAGACCTTGCCTTCTACACCGGCCAGGAAAGAATCCTCATTACCACTTACTCAACAAGTGGGCACTTTGCCTCCAATGAGGTATCCCACTCAACTCTTTTGTTCTACAGTATCCCTGGAGACACTGGAGGGAGGGCTGTGGAGATTATGAATCACAGCATCTCAGAGCTGGCATGAGCCCTAGTGTTTGCCATCCAAGGTTCCCATTTTACAGAGGTGGAAGCTGAGGCTGAGAGAAATGAAATGACCCACTTGGGAATCCACAGCTGGCTAGACTAGAACCCAGTTCTCTTGCTTCTCAATTCAGTGTATTCTATTGCATTTCAGTGACTTGGACCCAGAGCCAGAACCAAGAAGATAGCCCACAATGCTACTTAGGAACTTAAGGAATTTCATTTCAGGCCAGAGGTTGTGGCCCGGGTCTATGGGTCACCTGGCAACGGGTTCTACCATTGTGGATTGATCTCATGGCCAGGGGAGGAGAAATAACAGTGATTCCTTTTTGGATATTTCCCCTTTCCCACTACCCCTCTAGTTGGGTTACTTTGGATGGGAGCCCAGTGGCTTGGTTTCATTTTCACAAAACTGTTATTGTTAGGAAAATGCATAAAGAAAAGGCACCGAAGGGAAGGAACAAGTAAAGAGTTTGGGAGAAGGGAAGAAGGTGAGGGCTTTCTTCTATGCCTCTGGGGTAGAAAGAACGTAAGGTCTCATACATGGGTTAATGGACATTCCTGTTCTGAGACTGGTACAAAGTTAGAACTAGAAGGGACTCCAGGGGCCATCTAACTGGACCCAAAGCCTCCAAAAGGACCCCCGCTAGAAGCCATCTCATGAAGAATCGCTCAGACTTGGATTTCTGCCTCCACTGATAAGATGTCTCAGGGCAGCTCATTCCACAATTCAGAACTGGATTTGGAGTCAGAGGAACTTTCAAATTCTGATGGTCACTTGTCACTTTTTTGTTTTGCCTCTGACCTCAGGCAAATGTTGGGGAGGAATGTCGATGTCCTCTTCCATAAGAGGAAGGACCCAACTCAATGGCCATTAAGGTCCCTTCCACCTATCATTCTTTGATTCATTGTAAATATCATTCTTTGATTCATTGTAAATCCTCCAGGAGAGGGATGGAGAGCAGTAGGAATGAGCCAGAGGGGCTCCAGAAATGAAAAATACTCTAGGAAAAATGACCCCATCACTTAGCGAAATGTGTGTTAATAGTTGTTCTCATCAGAGCCCTGTGTTCGGTTCTGGTCTCTGATGCTTACAAAGAATTCTGCTGGATTGCCAAGAGGAAGTCGACCAGAATAGTGAAGGGCCATGAGCCCATGCCATGGGAGACTGGGAGAAAGGAACTGGAAATGTTCAGAGTAGAGAAGAGAAGGCTTCCCAGGGCTGCGCGAGCCCTACCTTCACGTTCCTCAAAGGGTGTTACATGGAAGAGGAATGGGAATGGTTCTTTTTCACCCCAGAGGACAAAACTAGAAACAATGAGTAGAATCTGAAAGAGGCCAATGTAGGCTAGATAGCAGGGTGGGGATGAAGCAAAAAGAGTTGTCTCAAAGTGTCATGGGCTGCCCTGAGAGCTAGTAGGGTTTCCCTCTGGGAATTTTTGAGCCAAATCTGGATAATCATTGGCAGGAAAGGCTATAGAGAGAATTCTTATGAACTGGAGGACTGCTGAGATCCCTTCTAAGTTTCAACTCCCAGGATTCTTTGCAAGTTCGTTTTGGTGATTCAAAGCAAAAAGCAAAGGTCTCTCACCAGCCAGGCTAACCCAGTAGGGCATCCAAAGCAGGAGTAGGAGAAAGGAAAGAAACCTGAAACCTGCTCTTTCTCTGGCAATGTGCAGTATCTTTTGTTACTTGATCTGGCCCAATCTTTCAACAAGCCCTTACAGCAGACCCCAGAGACTGTGAAAGAATGGGCTAAGGAAAGGAAGGTGCTTCATGCTCTGAAAGGAAGCAAAAAATTCAAGGCAAAAATATCCATGTGAGAAAATGACTGGCCAGACTTCTAATGCCACGTACCCAGGAGGTGTTCTAGAAATTCTTGTTGGATGGGGCCCAGTTTGTCCACAAGATGCATCAGCCCCTCTCAGGGCAGCATTAATCAGGCATTTTAGGGGATGAGCACAGCTTGTCAGGGTAATACCCAACACTGTGTGTCTAATTCTCTTGCCAGTTTCCCTCAAGGAAAAGAAGAAAGGAAAAATCCTAGCACTCTGGGATAATCACTCTGGGTTGCTATATCTCCAAATCATCAGGGAGGGTCTGGAATTGAACCACCTTTATTGAAAAGTTACATCGATTCGCTATATAGTAATACAGGCAAAAATAATTATGGCTTTGCTAGCTGTGTAAGACCTTAATCCAGATCTCTCAAACATTCAATAAAGGCTGAAAAGAAACAGAGAAGTAGGCTATGAAAGACTCTGCCTGAGAGGGTGGGCTGGCATTCAGAAGAGAAAAAAATATAAGGGAGAAGGGAAGGTGAGAAAGAGAAAGTGAGCAAGGAAGGAAGGAAATCAAGTCAGAAAGAAAGAAAGAAAAAGAAAGAAAGAAAGAAAGAAAGAAAGAAATTAAGAAAGAAAGAAAGAAAGAAAGAAAGAAAGAAAGAAAGAAAGAAAGGAAGGAAGGAAGAAAGAAAGGAAGGAAGGAAGGAAGGAAGGAAGAAAGAAAGGACGGAAGAAAGAAAGAAAGGAAGGAAGAAAGAAAGAAAGTAAGTAAAGGATAGGAAGAAAGAAAGAGAAAGAAAGTAAAGGAAAGAAAGAAAGAAAAAGGAAAGAAGAAAGAGAAAAAGAAAGGAAAGAAGGAAGAATAACATGATGGAATGAAATGAATGAGAAAGAAACAGAAAGGAAGAAGGAAGAAAAGAAAAGGAGAAAAGGGAGGAAGAAAAGAAAGGCAGGAAAGAAGGAAATCAAGAAGATATGGGATGAGAAAGGAAAAAGATCAATGAGAAAGGAAGGAAGGAAAGACAAAGAAAAAAGAAAAAAGAAAAAATGAAGGAAGGAAAGAAATAAATTCCAAGAAGAAAAGAAGAAAGATAAGAGAAACTTAAAAGAACATAAGAGAGGGGGAAAACTTTTAAATTATTTACTTTAAGGCCTAATAGGAAAATAGGAAATGATTCCAATGGAAAAGTTGTATTGCCCTGAGGTGTACTGAATATATCCAGAAATCTATTTAAGTCAAGTGATAGATAGAGTTTATTGAAAAAAATAGGTTGATACTTTCTTTTTCTTTAGTTAAAAACCCTTACCTTCTGTCTTAGAATCAGTACTGTGTATTGGTTTCAAGGCAGAAGAGTGGTCAGGGCTAGGCAATAGGGGTTAAGTGACTTTCCCAGGGTCACAAAACTAGGAAGTGCTGAGACTAGATTTGAACCCAGAACCTGCAGTCTCTTGGCCTGGCTCTCTATCCCCTGAGCCACCTACCTGCCCCCAGATTGTCAGTTTCTAAGGATCTTAAAATTGTCTTAGTTTTTCACTGGTGCGGGGAGCCTGGATGCAGGGTCTTTTCCTCATTGGTCCTTCTCTTGAGCTCCAGTTGGCTACCTGATTCCTAGAGCTAAGTAAGAGCCAAAATGATCTCTCTGCAACTCCCTCCCCCCACGTTGCCCCCAACCACTCCACCCTCAGAGCAGTGTTATCCAGCTTTCCCAGAATTCCTTTTACTCACCAGATGAGGAGTTAGTTGTCCGTCACAAAGGCGCAGAGTGGGCAGGGAAGGAAGTCTCCTAAATTAGGAACTAAATTAGAACCTCCATTCCAGTGGGTCAACACTCATTACTGAACATCCCAGATTGGCAGCTAATTGTCAAAGGAGAATATGCTTGTTAAAAATAGCCAATCACATTTCTGCTAAAAATAAATGTGCGGGCTAGAAAGTTAGATCTGGTTAAACAGGAAACTCGAGCCTACATGCACTCATACGTTTGCGGTTTGTTCCTTTCCCTCATAGCTCAGGAGGATCCATCTGGGGCAACAAATGGAAAATGGTTTTCCTCATTCATTCATTCAACAAACGTGTAGCAATTGGGGGCAAAGGGGGGGGGGATGCAAGCTGAAAGAGTCCTGGGCTAGGTATTAGAGGACTAGGGTTCAAATCCCACTTCTGATACTTGCTGTGTGATCTTGGAGAAGTCTTTTAACCTCTCCCAACCTCAGTTTTCTCATCAATAAAGTGAAGAGTTTGTACTAAAATGTCCTTCCCCCATCTAGTTAACATCTATTTAAAAAAATATCTTGGAATCAATATTGGTTAAAAGCTATAAGAGTGGTAAGGGCTAGGCAATGGGGGTGAAGTGACTTGCCCAGGGTCACCCAGCTGGGAAGTGGCTGAGGCCAGATTTGAACCTAGGACTTCCCATCTCTAGGCTTGACTCTTAATCCACTGAGCTACCCAGCTGTCTCCCCTAGTTTACATCTATGATTGCTTTCTGGGCTGAGGCCACCCCTTCCTATCACCGATAAGACCCTTCTGTCTCCTTTCAGGTGATGGTGGTGGGACCTCTCTTTCCTCTCACTCTCAGGGGCCACCTTCCAAAGCAATGTGCAATGGGCTCATGTCTTTGCCTACTCTTTGCTTTCAGCCATGACCGGCCTCGTCGTCCCCCCCATGTAAAGAGGAGGAAGAGTTGCGTCTCAGAACACACAACTACTTCGCCTGATGGACCACTAATACAGAAAGCACTAAGAGCTCTTTGGGGGGTGTCAGAGCCCCCGAAGGAACACTCTGTATGGATTTGGATATGCAAGAAGCCTGCATCTTACCTGGTCTCATGTCTCTTCTGTAGCTGAGAGAATGGCTGCACCAACTCCCACCCCACTCGTGGACAAGGACAGATACCATCATTGGCATGCATGGTCAGTACCAAGGACAGAAATGTGGTTCTTTCTTTATGGACTTTATGAAAACCACCTTCCTATGTTTGTAAAATATTTAAGAAAAAATTGGCAAACAATTCAAGCTCGATATTTTGGATACTATTTGTTTTTCTTTGTAGGAAAAAAAAAGTTGAAAGTTTCTATTTTCTATGAAGCCTTTCAGATACCAATTTAGTTTATGCAGAAAAAAAATTGAACAAAACAGGGTACCCGCATGGAAGACTTTCTTAAAACAAAACCTGAATCGAATGATGATGATATGTTGTTGTATGTGTGTTTGCTTATAGTTTAATCTCTTTAAAAAACAAAAAACACAAAAAAAGGAAAAATTTTAAAATGTTTTACAATTATTTAAATAAATAAATGTGTAACTTATTGTAAGTAGAGGTAGAAATTAAGACCTTTTTGGAAAGGAGGAGCATTTCTCCTCCTCTTGTACAATGAAAATGATGCAAAACTGTAGTTCCAAGATAAAAAAATAATAAGGTGTGTGATTGTTACCACTGCTATTTCCTGGATGCCCATCTCCTGTCCTCTCCACACCCCCTTACCCACTCCATCCTTGTATAGATGATCCGTATGCAAGGACCGCGGTAACCCACCTATATTCTTTCAGATCCATACGACATTCAAAGGAAAAGCCAAACGCAAATCCAGAAATACAGAAATGTAGCAGGTCTGTTCCAGCTAAGTCTGCTTTCCAAATAGCCTGCACGTCCCTTTGAGTCTTTGCTTCCTATCACAATTTTCCTGGGGTAGCTGTTTTTGACACTCCATGCCAAAGGCCACCTAGGATTCTCGCACTTTGTTGTGGTCCAAACCCCATCCAGTTTTTCAAGGGAGGGAGCAGCAGGGGAAAGGGAGGCTTCTTGCCTGAGAGGTGATCCAGAGCAGTTAGAACATCTTCAGTGCAGGACCACATCAGGGTCCAGTTTCTAGATCACTAGTAATTGTAACTTCAACTCCCTTAGGTATTGCTCTGAGGATGCTCCTCTGTCCATTTGGTTGGCCATCAGAGCTCGTGGGCAGGGATTGATTCTTCTCTTACCCTTCAGGGTGAAAGATGCCTGGGTGTCCATCGCTCAAGGCTTCCATCTTTCCTTTTCCGTCTCATACTTTCCCAGTTAGAGGATCACAGAATCTAGAGCTGGAGGGGTCCTTAGAGGCCAGAGGTTATGTAGTCCAACCCCCTCATTTACCATTCAGGAAACTGAGGCATGAGGGATTTATAGATTCAGAGATCTGTCAATTGATAAGCATTGATTAACCACCTACTATCTCTCAGGGGACCTCAGAGACCCTCTTGTATAATCCTACCATTTTATAGATTTTATTTATAAACTGAGGCACAGAGAGGCTCATAGGTTAATAGATTTAGAATTGGAAGGAACCGTAGAGGCCAATTAGTTTAATCCCTTCATTTTACAGGTAAGGACACTGAGGCCCAGGGAAGGGATGGGACTTACTCAGCCTCACTCAAGAAATATCTGACTTTCTATAGAGCTTCAGGGCTTCTGTGGCACTCTGCAGAATTTTTCTCATTTGAGGAGTTAGAGCCAGAATTGAAACCCAGACCTATGGACTTCGAATCCAATGTTCTTTACAGTGCACCAATTGCTCTGGCATTAAACTCACTTGGGGAAAAAAGGAATTGTTCTGAGGTTCTCCTCCCATTCCCCAACCATTTTCCCCTTCTTCTCAGTGGAGGTGGGAGGGAACCATTTAAAAACGGGAACAGCGTTGGGGTTCAAAGTGATGAATATCGGCAACTTCAAAGAGTCTTTGCAGAGAGCCGATGCCTCAGCTGCTCAGCTATCCATCGCCCATCGATGTGTTCTCTAGAGATGACCAGCTCTCTTTGGAGGAGGGACCTGGCACTGCTGCCAAGAGGTTGAGTCTGTGCTCAAAAACCTGTGGCTCTTACTACCTACTTGACCTCACCTGGGATTCCAGCCCAGGTGGGGGTTCCTTCTCTGTGCTGCCTAGCACCTCCATTCACCCCCTGGACCCACTAGAGTCCACCCACAGAATTCATCTGGGAGATACTCTGCTGGGGTCTGGATTACATGAGCGCATTCCCACCCCAACGGAGAAATATTCGATCAACTCCTCATTCCTTTTCCAAGCCCACATTCCCAGTCCAATCCCATTTTGCTCTTTCCCCCTAACTCCATTATGGAAATAACCACCCCCACCCCCAACAATCCAAATGTGATTGCTACGCACCATGAAAATTCAAGGGTTTAGATAGTTGGCACGCCTGTAAGTGCTGTTGACAGTAACAGGCTTTGAAGAACCAAGTTGCAAAGAAACACACCCGAAAAAAGTCCCCTGATGCAAAACGTTTTAAAGAGGAGGAGGAGGCACGTCAACATGGTTGTCCAAAAACGAAGGCAGAACAAAAATGAAGCACGTCTGGACCTGGATTTGAGCCAATCCAACATAAGGAAAAAACCATTTTTTTAAGTAGCTTTGCTTTAGAATCTGTGAATTTCACTCTTGCATGAAGATGAGTGCAGTGCTGTCTTCAAATGATCGTAGAACTTGGTGGTAGCTTTACACCGGGAAAAATGTGTGTAATGAAATACCCAGAGACCCTTGATCACTCAGCTAGGAACTTGGCCGCAACAGGAATATTTAAATGTACAAATCAGTGTGTAAGGATTTTGTAGTGTAATAAATGAAAGCAACTCTCACCTTTATAGTCCTTGCTGTTAAATACTCCTGATCTCAGCTTCATTTGTGCCACTTGGAATACAAGTATTTCTATAGGAGAAGACAGATTTTACCATAGCTTTGTAAGAGGAACTGTGTGGGGTTGCGCTTTTTTTTTTATTAAAGGGACATTTTATTTCGTTATTTATCTTGTTTCCATTATAGCATCTTAAATTCTCCTTTTTTTTTCTTTGCACATTTCAATATGCATGGTTTCAAAACCGTCTTCTTGCTTCCCTTTTGTAAAGTAAGGTCTCATCTCCCAAATTCTATCGTTTGTTGGGTTGTTTTGCTTTGTCAATTATATACAGTATAAAGTTGCTATGCACAGAGCTTTTTGTAAAGATCGCTTTTTTTTTGGTTTTGTATTTTGTTTTAGTTTTTTTTTGTTTACTGTTTTTAATGGTCTTACTTATGGAAGAATATCTTGTTTGTAAAATGAATATGTCTACTTCAGTTTTAAACTTTAAATTATCCTAACAAAAAAAAAATAAAATTTTTGTACTGTACCAGCTGTTGGGTCCTTGCTTGTTTTGAAAGAGGAAGGGCTCGATATCTAATTTAGTCCTTTTCACTTTGATAAAGCATAATGGAAAGAGGCCAAACTGGAGGTCCTTGAATGGGAAAAGCAGGCAAGAAGGGCTGCTGCCTTGAACGCCATGTGTAAAGAAGCTGCTCCACTTAGGATTCTTTAGGGCAGGACTTGATAAAAGCACCTATTCTTAGGGTCTGAAAACTACAGGATTCAATGCAATTCAATCCAGACCCATATTATATACTAAAGCAGTCCAATCCTATATAGCAGTGATGGCAAACCTATGGAACATATGCCAAAGATGGCATGCAGAGCCCTCTCTGTGGGCAAACCTGCAGTCATCTGCCAGAGTTTGAAGTCATTTGCCAGAGTTACTAGAAAGCCAGAGAAACTTGGGGCAGAGCTCTTCCTCTCCCCTTCTCCATGTGCGTGA
The DNA here is from genome assembly GCF_027887165.1 of Monodelphis domestica. Lineage (NCBI taxonomy): Eukaryota > Metazoa > Chordata > Mammalia > Didelphimorphia > Didelphidae > Monodelphis > Monodelphis domestica. The sequence goes on along the minus strand of NC_077227.1, from coordinate 742,645,481 downwards.
GGACATTCCTCACCTCACTCCACCCTCTGCCAAGCAGCCCAGTGGGAGCACTTCCTCCCTCCCCTTTCTGGGTCAAGGTGGTGGCTTGGACCAGGGGACAGCACTTGGTCTCCTGGTGGGGCAGCTCATGGCATTCCATCTCTAAAAGGTTCAACATCACTGCTATATAGCCTGACCCATCCCAATCCAACTGAACCAATCCAATTCAACCCAGTGAAACAAACATTACTGTCCCCTGTGTATAAAAAGCATTGCTGGATGCTCAGAATAGAAATATAAAACCAAACCAAAATGTCATTCTTGTCCTCAAGGAGCATGCATTCTCCCGAAGGGAACAACACATACACACATAAGGTTATAAATGAGAGAGAGAAAGATGGCGGACTGAGCTAATTAAAGTGATTGGGAAAGGTTTCACCTAGGTGCTGCTGACCCCAGAGTTGAGCCTTGAAATAAAGGAAACACTCTAAGAGTTGAAGGCAAGGAGGGAGTGCATTCATTTGAATGATGGGAAGTTGTCCAGAATAATCTCCCATTTTATAGATTAATAAACTAGAAGCCAGAATGGTTGAGTGACTTGCATAAGGTGAGACAGGGAACAAGGAACAGGTCTAGGATTCCAATCCAAGTTCCTTGCTCTCCAGTCTTGTGGTTCTTCTTCAGGACCATGATTCTATGAATGGGGGATAGGCTCATTATATAAGAGTCATCAACAAGAGTATAAGGTCAACTTCAGGGAGCAGGGAGCTAGGCTAGCTCAACTATGATGGCAAGATTGCAAAGGGGAATAACATAAAATGACCCTGGCAAGACTGGGCAGAGCTTGAAAAGGCTGACAGAGGGGCTCATATCTTAATCTAGAGACAACAGGGAGATTCAGGCAGACAAGGCAGTGGGGAACCATGAGGAGCACCTTCACATATGACTCTTCACAAATACATGCATTTTTCATATTGGAAAATGTCGGTCTCTATCCCAATCAATCAATACTCAATAAACAATGATTAAACGCTTCCCATTTCTTCCCCTTTTCTCATACAATCATACTTTCAGTCTTTGAATGTCTCTTATGTGTCAGGCACTTTACTAAACTCTGGGGAAGCAAGGAATAGCAAAAACTATCCTTGTCCTCGAGAAGTTTATAGTCTAGTAGGGGAGGCGACACACACACATAACACACAAAAAGAATGGCTGGAAAGCATCCATAGAGGAGAAGGTACAGGAGGTATGAGCAGGTAAGACCACTTAACTGAAATAGTAAATGCTACGGAGTGGAGGGAGAGACTTTGATAGACTGTAAGCCCTTAGGGGTCCAATTTTCAAACATAGGTACATGCATGTGTTTCTGTACACACGTGTGCATGCATTATTTCCTAATCTTGGATGGGATACACACAAGCTTTGTTTCTGACCTGCCCCCAATTCACAGAGTGACCTCAGGGAAGTCACTTTGCCCCTCTGAGCACCACCCAGTGTCCTCCACTGTGACATGGTGATAGACAGCATCTGCTTTAAGGATTTGGCTCATGTGGACATTCTGAGCTTGGTTTTCTGATGGCCACAAGGGCCGGACAGCACCAAACAGCCCAAGCTTTTGATTCTAGTGGCTGGATTTTGTTTAGGAAATTTGGCAGAATTCTTGGATGATGGGGGAAAGTCCTTAAAGGATGTCCCTGGGGCAGGGGCTCTGTAAGGCTAAAAGCCCAACATAGTAGAATACTGAGCTCGTGGCCAATATATGGTAGGGAACTCAGGGTGCTTCCATGTTAGGTGATATAGCTTGCTCTGGAGGCCTCTTACAATAAGATCATGGGGCAGATGAATGAAGGAAAAATTCATTTACTGTATTTACTGTAGACCAGGCACTGCATTAAGTGTTGGGATATAAATATGGAAAGCAAGACAATCCCTGCCCTCAAGGAGCTTACAGTCCAGTGAAGAAGTCCACCAGGATGTATGTGAGTGTATGCAGAATTAACAGAACGGTAATAAATACAACTCTAAAACTAGTGAGATACAAAGAAGCTTGAGAGAGATGGCACTAGCAGTTGGGGGTGTCAGGAAAGGCTTCACATTGAAGGTGGGTAATCAGCTGAGGCTTCAGGGAGAGAGGGATTCTATGAGGCAGAGGCAAGGAGTGAGTACATTCCAGGCATGAGGGAACATTCAGTATGAAGGCTGGGAGATTTTGCTTACCTAAAAAAAAAGAAAAAAGAAAATGGTGGCAGCTTCTCTCTAAGACCCCCATTTGCTTTCCAGATAGGAGTTTTTTTCAAGTTCTTGAAAGTTGTGGGGAAAAGAGATTAGACTCATTCTAGGGGAGGGGGGTCCCAGATGGAAGAAGTAGAGGATAGACATTTCAGAGAAAGCAGACTGGCTCCTCCCAATAGAAGGCTTCCTAATGGCTAGAACTGTGCAAATGCATCGTTGGGAAGTAATGAGCCCTTAGCACAGTGTCTGGCACATAGTAGGCCCTTAAGGAATGGTTGTTGATTGACAATAAGCTCCCTATTGCTGGAGGCCATCAGGTGGAGACTGGATCTCCACTTGTTGGGGAGAGTGTGGTATACTGGACAGATCAATGGGCTCAGACTCAGACAAATTTCCTTTGATCAATCCCCAACTTTGTTCTTTATTGTCTCCATTATCTGGGTCAAGTGACCTGTCCAGTGTGGACATTTGTATTATGAACTGTTTGGATTATATGATCTCTAATGTCCCTCCCAAGATGAAGTCCACAAGACTAACATTTGTGATCAACTAGTTGAGAGAATACTAGAACACTTTTCAAAATGTATTAGTAGTATTAGTAATTTTTAAAAATTTCTACCCTCCATCTTAGGATCAATAATGTGTACTGGTTCTAAGGCAGAAGAGTGGTAAGGGCTAGTCAATGGGGATTAAGTGACTTACCCAGGGTCACACAGCTAAGAAGTGTCTGAGGTCATATTTGAACCCAGGACCTCCCATCTCTGGGCCTGACCCTCAATTCCCTGAGCCACCCAACTGCCCCCTAGTGTTAGTAATACTATACTCTTCCTGCCTGGTCTGGTTCCCTCATCGGTAAGACAAAGAGTCTGGACTAGAAAATGATAGCAGCTGAAGTCTGACAATGTGCTTTATAGGAGTTATCTCATTTGATCCCTGTGGTTCTCCTGGAAGGTATTACTGTCCCCATTGTACCAATAAAGAACCTGGAGTTAAGAGGATGCAGCATTGGCTCAGGGTCCCACAGGGAGTTAGTGTGTGTTGCAGGATTTGAATTCAGGGTTTCTTAACTTGAAGTCGGGGGCTCTCTCAACTATGTGGTAGAGTCTGTTAAGATTCCTTCCAGCTCCAAACTCACGATTCTATGAGATAATGTGTGTAAAGCATTTTGCAAACCTCCAAGTGTTATGTAAATACAAGCTAATTATTGTTAGTAGTAGTAATACCTCGTGGGTAACCAACAACAGAGGACCTGTATGCCAAGTGCCAAATAAGAGGCATTGATGGGCAAGAGCTACAGGTACAGAAGGGGAAGAAGTGGCTTGGAGCTAGATTGGTCTTGGAAGCCCACCAGTTTAGAGCCAGAGGACCCAGCTTCCGAATTTCTAACAGTACAAGGACGCCAGAATCCACCACGAGGCTTCTCTAATGGTTATCCCTTGCTCTGCCTCTGGACTGACCCTCTTTCCTCTGACTCTCCTTTATAATCTCTTGTTCACCATTTACTACAGCCTGCAAATGCCCCTCACATGCTTCTCTGTCACTGTCTGAATCATCCCCAATTTCAGTTCTCTAGAGATCGTGGTGATCCTCAACTTGTCGTTCCAGAGCATCCCTGGAAGGGTATCAGCATCATTCATAAGATGGGCCTTAGTTTGAGGGCATCATTGAATGACTGATCAATCCAGCGCACTCTCCTTTCCTTGTCCAGTTCTGGACCCAACTATTTCTCTGTTAATCAAAGATCACATGAAAGCACTTTGCAAAAATGTAAGTGATCTCAAAATCTCAGCATCAACCTTATTTGTGGCATCTAGAGTTGGCCACCCAGCCAACTTCTCAGAGAAGCCATGTTTCCACATGCATGCAAGACCATCACTGGGGCATTTTCTGGATGGAAAACATCAATAATCAATTAAAGAAGACATTCTCCTGGGGTGTCCAGAGGGCTCTTTATATTGATGAGGCAGATCGAGTTTATCTGCTGAGTGTTACAAGGTGGGCAGCCTGCTAAAGAGGGAGGAGCACTGGCTCAGAATCACTTGGTTCAAATACCATCTCAGACACTTATTACCTGAGCAGTACTGGACAATTTACTTTACCTTTCATTGCTCCAGAGAGCTCTCTGAGATGCTTAGAGCTGCAGAGAAGTTGCCAAGCTATGTTGGCGGAGGTAGTTTCCTCAGCAGGGAAACTTTACTAAACTCTTTATTAATGAAATTATAGGGCTAGTCCTTATTCCTAATATAAAAAATATTCTGCTCTGTGTTAAATGAGATAAAGTACTTTGTAAACCTTTAAGTGGTATATAAAGTGTATTATTATAATCATGATTATATCTTCCTTCTAATAATAATAATGACTGGCATTTGTATAACATCTGCTATGTGCCAAAAACTGTGCTACACCCTCTCTAAATGCAGTTTTGTCTCATCTGATCTTAATAACAATTCTGGAAGATAAGCGTTGTTATTTTCTACATTTTACAGAAGAGGAAACTGAGGCATATAGAGGTTAAGTGACTTGTCCAGGGTTATTCAGTAAGTGTCTGAGGATAGATTTGAACTTAGATCTTCCCAACTCCAGTCTCAGCTCTCTATCCACTGCAATACCTAACTCTCCTCTTCCTCTTCCTCCTTCACCATCTCTTTCTCTTCTTCCCCTTGTTCTTTTCTTCCGGCTTCTCCTACTCTTTCACCTTTTCTTCCTGCTATTACTGCTATTTGATGCCACCAATACAAAGACGGCTATGTTTTTGTAGTTTCACCACACATATGTTCAAAGTTCACTAGTGACCTACCACTCACTTGTGTGGGCTATCATGCCCCCCTCCCCAATACAGTGGTAGAGTTGGAAGCTCAGCCCCAGGATTCTACATCCAGCCCTCATTTCCTGGGCACTCACAGTGTGCAAGAAATGAAGCTGAACAGAGGAAGCACAGTCCCCTCCTTCTTACCACTGACAAGAGAGAAGAGTGGCGAGTGTTCTCCCCACTAGGAGCTCCCATTAAAGGTTGACGTGCAATTTATCACAGACCAAAACATCTGGTGCGACAGGACCGTGACTTCTGTGGACAAAGCAGTCACTGTTCTCTTCAGGCCCTGATTTTTCCACAAGGCTAAGACTTCTCAGGCATGAATAATCACTATGAGGGCAGGGAAGAAACCAAGGCCATCATTAGACCCAGATCCACCACCTTGGCAGTGCCTGGACCTCTTGGCTCCACGGATGTTCACATGATGTATGGTGGTAGTCAGCGGACTGAGCATGGAGTCAGGATAACCTCGATTAAAATCTTGGATCTGACTTTTTCTAGCTGTGTAATCACAGGCAAGTTGCCTCTCCTCTTAGACCCTCAGTTTCTTCTTTTGTAAAATGAGTAATACCTGTAATGTGTACCTTAGAGAGTTATTCCAAGGCAGAAGAGATATATCCATAAAACAGTTTATAGATGAGCAAACTGAGGCAAAGTAATTTGCCTAATTTGTATAGCTAGTGAGCATTAGGGATGGGATTTGAACACAGGTTCTCTGACTCTAGAGTCAATGAAATTCCTGCTATGACAGAGTGCCTGTATTTTCCCATGATGGCTCTCCTCACCATTTGTGAGAGATGTTGTTGTCTACCTTCCAGTTATCAGCCCAGGTTCTCTCCTTTCACGAGAGGGGTCATAAGCCAGACCAGCTGCAACTAAGCAGAAAGAATCAGAGTGAGAGCTCAGGGGACATGAGATCTCTGCCCTTGAGTATTCAGAGAAGGGCCACGTGGGAAAGAGCTCTGACTTGAGCAGCAGCAAAAGGAGCAATGGATGGAATCCTAATCAGAAAAAGAATTGCTAGAATTTGCACAGGTTTAAAACCTGTTGGACCTGGGTTATCTCAACCAAGGAGGCTGATGGCAGCTCAAGGAAAGGAAAAAATGATCAGGAAAACTACTGAGAAGTGAAATGGGCTGTCTCAGGAAGAAGTGAATTCCCTTTTACTGGAGGGATTGAAGCAGATCTTGGATGACTACTTGTCACATGGTGGAGGGAGTTTCTCATTTTGTATAGACTAGGCTAGGTAGACCAGTCATCCTTCTCTTCCCTTCCTATACATTTCCCATTTGCTTCCCTTCCATTCCATAAGCATTTACTAAGTAATTGTTATGTGTCTGGCACTTTGCTAGGCTCTAGCCATGTCTTCAAGGAGATTACATTATATGGGGATGGCAACACGTCCTTGAACATTAAACTCTCTCTCTCTCCCTCTCTCGCTCGCGCTCTCTCTCTCTCTCTCTCCCTCTCTCTCTCTCCCTCTCTCTCTCTCTCTCTCTCTCTCTCTCTCTCTCTCTCTCTCTCTCTCTCTCTCTCTCTCTCTCTCTCTCTCTCTCTCTCTCTCTCTCTCTCTCTCTCTCTCTCTCTCTCTCTCTCTCTCTCTCTCTCTCTCTCTCTCTCCCTCCCTCCCTCCCTCCCTCTCTCTCTCTCTCTCTCTCTCTCTCTCTCTCTCTCTCTCTCTCTCTCTCTTTCTATCTATCTATCCATCTATCTACATACTGATGAGGCAGATTGAGTTTATCTGCTAAGTATTACAAGGTGGGCAGCCTGTAAGGAGGGAGGAGCACTGGCTCAGAACCTTATATACATATGAAGTAATTTCTCTAAGGGAAAGTAATAGTAATGGAGGAAGGAGGGGATCAGGTTAGGCTTCCTATGGGAGATGATACCTGAGATGAGATTGGAAGAATATAGGGATTCTATGAGGGAGATTGATTTGTGGAAGTGACAACACTCATTTCAGCCATGGGGGACAGCCAGAGCAGAATCATGGAGTCTTGGGGTATGGGAAATAGAAAGGGAGCCATTTTGGCTAAAATGTACTAAGTGAGGAGAGAGTAATGTGGTGATTCTGGGACTTCCTCCTTTCCTCCCTCTTTTCCTTCCTTCCTCTTCTCCCTCCTCCCTCTCTCCCTCCCTCCCTCTCTTCTTTCCTCTTCTCCATCTCCCCCTTCCTCCCTCCCTCTCTCTTTTGTTTCCTCCCTCCCTTCCTCCCTTCCAGCTTATATTGGAGCCTGAGGGTGAAGGGTTTTAAGAAACAAAGAGGGCTGGAAACAGGAAAGAGTTACTGACAGTGTTCCTAGAGCTTCTTGCCCAAAGGTAGTGCAAATTCCATGAGAGTGGATTACCCCTGGATTACTACTACTACTACTACTACTACTACTACTACTACTACTACTACTACTACTACTACTACTACTACGACTATGACTACGACTACGACTACTACTACTACTACTACTACTACTACTACTACTACGACTATGACTACGACTACGACTACTACTACTACTACTACTACTACTACTATAAGAGGTAGAGAGTCCATGGTCATTTCCTCCTTCATCTCTCCCTCTCTTTCACACAAAGAGTTATAATACTATTGTAGAATCTTGAGACCTCCCTTTTCAAAGGCTGCCATTCTTTGGATCACAATCCATTCATGGCGATTCTCTATAGCAAGATGAGCAGTAAAGCTGGAAGTGGGCTTGGCAGGGGGGAGACATAGCAAAAAATAAGCATAGCTAAAATTCTTAGAGAAACCCAGACTTCAGTTGGCCATTTGCCTTCTCCTCTCAACTTCAAACCAGAGCTCTAGCAAGATGAATTAAGGAGGTTCAGTCACTTGCCAGAGTTCACATTGTTGTATTTAGAATCTGACCTCAGACACTCACTGTATGACCTGGACAAGTCACATAACATCTGTCTCAGTTTCCTTAACTGTAAAATGTAGATAATAATAGCCTCTGCCTCCCAGGGTTGTTGAAATAATATTTGTAAAGCACTTTGTAAACCATAAAGTACTTACATAAATTCTATGATTATTATCGTAACCATAATAATAATAATAATTATTATTATTATTTGAACAGTTGTCATGTGGTAGAGAGATTATGTTTCACCCCAGAGGGAAGAACTATGGCCAAGTGGATAGAGCTCTGGACCTAGAGTCTAGAAGACCTTCAAATACTTCCTCACACATTTATGAGTCCTGAACAATTTACTTGACTTCTTTCTCCTGGTCTCCATTTCTTCATCTGTAAAAGAAGGCAGTTGAACACAATGACCTGCTTGGTCTTTTCTGGCTCTAAACCTATTATTCTTTCTGGGCCTCACTTTCTTCATCTCTAAAATGGGCAGACGGAACATGCTCACCTCTTAGGTTGCCACAGGTCTGAATTCACAATCTTGTAGCAGAGACGCATTTTAGCCTGATGCCAGGAAATGCTTCCTAACAGTCAGAATTGTCCCAGAATGGAATGGCTGCCTCCACAGGTTCTGCCTTCTTCCCTCTTCTTGCACATTTGCAAGTAAAGGCTGGGTGCTCACTTTCTGTATCTGTTAGAATGGGACCTCCATTCATTCATGGACTGGAGTCAGTGATGGCTGAGCTACTTTCCAACTCTGAATTCTCTGATTCTGAGCAGACATAATGTCTCTGAGACTCAGGTGACCCATAAGGGATTCTATTGAGTTCTAGGGCTATTATAATCTGCACCAGTCACCCCTATATGAATATAATTCTAATCATTGACACTGCAAGGATTTATTAGCTGTTGAGGTTTCCAAGGAACATTAATGATTGCGAGGTTCTTAAGGTGCATTATCCTTGTTCATCCCCACAGCAGGTCCTTGAGGAGACATCATAGATATTCTTGTTTTTTTTTTTAAACCCTTACCTTCTGTCTTAGAATCAATACTGGGTTTTGGTTCCAAGGCAGAAGAGTGGTAAGGGCTAGGCAATGGGGGTCAAGTGACTTGTCCAGGGTCACACAGCTGGGAAGTGTCTGAAGCTAGATTTGAACCTGGAACCTCCAATCTCTAGGCTTGACTCTCAATCCACTGAGCTACCCACCTGCCCTCCATAGCTATTCTTATGCCCATTTTGCAGATGAGAAAAGCAAGAGCCAGAGATATCTAGTGCTGTTCATGGTCACATATCTAGTAAACCTTGGAAGCAGAATTCTGTTCAGTCTTTTCCTAACTTGAAGTCAATCATTCTTTCCTTCAAAAAGTCAGTCAGTCAGTCAGTCAACATTTGTTAAATTCTAACTATATTTCAGGTTATTATTGGAAGCAATAGGGGTAGAAGAAGGAAGGAAGGGAGGGAGGGAGGGAGAAAGGGAAGGAAGGAGGGAGGAAAGGAGAAAGGAAGGAGGGAAGGAGGAAAGGAAGGAAAAGGAAGGAAGGAAGGAAGGAAGGAAGGAAGGAAGGAAGGAAGGAAGGAAGGAAGGAAGGAAGGAAGGAAGGAAGGAAGGAAGGAAGGAAGGAAGAAGACAGGCATTTATTAAAGACTAATTAGGAGTCAGGCACTATGCTATGTCCTTTATAAATGTTATCTCATTTAATTCTCACAATACCCTTGAGAGGCAGGTGCTATCATTATCCTCATTTTATAGTTGACAGACCTGAGGCAGATAAGAGATTTGCCCAAGGAAAGGCAAAGATATGATCCCTGCCCCCCTAGGGGAAGAGGCAATATGAAAACAACCAGACATATATAAGTATTTGCAGAGTAAATGGAAATCCAGTGATCTTTCTCCAGCCTGCATTGGCCTGTTGGCCCCCTGCATGACTGATCCTCCTGTTATAGATCAGTGGATTTCTTGATTTTAGTATCTTATTTACTTGCCTCTCATCATCAGAAGCTTGATCACCCTAGTTTTAGAGCTGGAAGGGACCTCAAAGGTGAGCTAATGCAATTCCCTCATCTTTCAGATTAGAAAAGTGAGACCATAATAATAAAGGAACTTGACCAAAGTGGACCTACAATTCAAACTCAAGTCCTGTGATTCAAATTCAGCACTCTTTCAATTATCCCTTATTGCCTTTGATCCTCATTGATATTGTGATCCTGCATTGCTGTTCCTTCCAACGATTCAGATTGTAATCCATCTACAATTTCCTTCTCATCTGGCATGGTTCTTGTCCATGCCCTCCCATAAATTTTTCATGAAAGTCAATTCAATATGCTTGAGTCTATCCCCTTTGTCTTATCTTCCAAAGGTATCAGCGCAACATTCAAATTGATCCCTTCTCGCTGATTTCCAAATCTTTTCTTTTATTCAGAGACAGTATTTTAGAGTATTGGATTTGGCCAAAGACCTGGATTAAAATTCTGCTTCAAATGGAAATAAGAAGGTTGAGCTTAATGGCATCCAAGCATTCCTTTCAGCTCTAAAACTAAGATCCTATGAGTACACTGATCATTTATTTTTCCTTCTACCTATTTTGCATCTCTTCGTTGTCCAGTGGGCTACCCCCAGTATTGAATCTTCAGGGATCCTGTTGTCCCTAAGCTATTGAATACAATACTATAAGAATGTTCAGGAAAATAAATGTTAAACATAGCCCACTATCACAGGACTTAGAAACTGGAAGTAGAAGTCAAAGAGATATATGAAGCCACAGCCCTGGCTCCTATAGGACATATGTAGGTGTGGGCCTTAAAGGGAGGTTGCTTGACAGCATGGTAGGCGCACTGAAGACATGATGGATGGCCTCAACTCCTTGGAGAAAGCAAAATTATTTGGCTTCTCACCTTGACATTCATCAGAGTGTCAGAGGAGAAGGAGACTGTGGCAGAGGTGGCAGCTGGAGAAGATAGAGAGGGAGTGAAAATGAGTAACAGAGCCTTGGGCTAAGTTAAGTGCTTTGAGCCCCCAGCATGAGCGCCTGCTTGTACCTATTTGGAAGAAGATGCCTCAATTGAGAAGAGAAACAGAAGGAGGGAGGATAGAATGAAAATAAACTTTGCTTTCCCTTGTTTGGCGCTAGTGTCCTCAACACCAAGGTCTTCAGCAATAACAAAAGAACCAAACAAAGAACAAACCCAGATAACAGAAAACCAGAAATTTGTTGTTTTTTTTTTTAAACCCTTACCTTCTGTCTTGGAGTCAATACTGTGTATTGGCTCCAAGGCAGAAGAGTGGTAAGGGCTAGGCAATGGGGGTCAAGTGACTTGCCCAGGGTCACACAGCTGGGAAGTGTCTGAGGTCAGATTTGAACCTAGGACCTCCCGTCTCTAGGCCTAGCTCTCAACACACTGAGCTACCCAGCTGCCCCCTAATTTGTTTTTTTTTTTTATTTTTCTGTATTAGAGGAAGAGGATGACAAAGGAACCAGGCTCAGGGGTCCTTTTCCCTATTGATTGGCCCAAGATTCTAACTGTGGTTCCCATCTCCATAACCTCTAAAAAGCTAGACTAATTAATTGTTGCATCACACAGGTAAAGGCTAGACCCTATACAGAGAGATGGCAATGCCCTCCTAAAGGCATTGATCATCTCAATTTCCTTGAGGATGCATTGCATCCCATCCGGCAATCTATGCCCGCCAATTGGCCATCCAGCATTCCATTGAGCTGCTTCTCTGCACCTAAACAACACCTCTGGAATGAGCCACCAGAAAAAAATCCCAGGGAGAGTTCATGCATTGAATGAATTACCTGTACAATGAAATACCCATCTTAGAGTTGAACTGTTTTGGTTAGTGAGCTCAATAGATCCAGTTGACTTCGGGCCACCCACCCAGACTATGCTTCGTATCCCATATAACCATCTATCCTTAACACTTGTCAAATCCCAGGGTGCCTGAGACTTCTCATCATTTACTATAGTGCTCCGCTTCTTTTGCTTGAGACTCAGTGATGAAATCAGTATTACTATACTGCCATTTGGCATTAGAAAGAGGTATGTCAATTGACATGGCTTATGCCTAATGGCTCAACTTACCATCAGGGAGGAGTGGTCCCATTCACTGCCTTTCACAGTCGGTATTAACTTATATGGGTTGTTTCCACCGATTAGAATGGAAGCTCCTTTAAGTCAGGGATATTCTCACTCAGTCTGATACCTAGTAAGCGCTTAATAAATGGATGACTTTTCCCTTATTCTCTCATTCCTTCATTCATAAGGCACTCTGGAGCTTTGGGAATGGGATAAGAAACAGAGCATTAGTCAGACAGACTTGTTAACAAGCTCAAGAAATCAAAGTTTTGTCAGGACTGGGTCCCTGGGTCAATGGTTCTCGTTGTGGGGCTTGGGGACTCTGGGTGGCTCCCAGAGATCCTCAAAGGGGTCAGTGGCTTAGTCTCTTGTATTATGAATGTTTAGAATATTAAGAAGCACATTCTTTAGTGCCTTCCATGAGTGGATAATTTATTCATGTGTCAAAAAGTCTGACATCATTTCACTGGCACTTCTTCCCAAACAACAGCTTTCACCTCATTTCTCAAGGGATGGTATGGATTTTTTTTTTGTTTAAATCAATGACCCAAGGGATCCATGAGAGTCATCATTTGTTAGGGGGTTTGTTCCCACGAAGGAGATGCATAGAAGTATAGATTCTGAGCTAGAAAAAAAATGCAACCTTAGAGGCTGGCTATCCCAATGCCCTCATTTTACTGAAGTGTTAGGACAGACAATGTTAGAGCTGGGGGGGACCTTAGGAGAAAGAAATGTCAACGCTGGTAGAGATCTTAGAATAGAGAATGTCAGAGTTGGAAAGGGCCTTAGACCAAAGAATGGCAAAGTTGGGAGAGACCTTAGAAAACGATGTCAGAGCTGGGAGGGACCCTAGAATATAACACACTACATTTATGTGTATGGATATAAATATACATTTGTATACCGCTCTGAGAACTAACTGTTCTAAAGTTTTCAAAGTGCCTTACATATTTTATCTCATTTTGTTTGATCCTCACAGGAATGCTGTTCAGGCAGATGCTATTATCTTCATTTTACAGATGAGAAAATAAGACTGGGAAAAGTTAAGTGACTTACCCAGGGTTATACAAATGCTAGGAGTCTTGGTGAGATTCAAAGTCAAGGTTTCGAAGTCTAAAGCTAGCATTCTATCTACTACACCACCTAAAGTAGGAGGGGTCTTAGAGCATAGCGTGTCAGAGCAGGGAGCCATCTTAGAATAAAATTTGGACATCATTTAATCCAATCCCCTCGTTTTACAAATTCCAAAGAGGATTATAGAATCATAAATTCAGAATTAGATTGGGCTGAAAGATCATAGATAAGAGATTTGGGAGATGGAAAAGATCTTGGAGCTTATCAAGTCCAAAATCCTCATTTTCCAGACTGGGAAACTGAGGCATAAAGAGGTTAAATAATATACCTAGCCAATAAGTATCTGAAGCAAGATTTGAACTTAGATTTTCCTGACTCCAACTCTAACTCTCTATCCACTATGCTACCTTCCTGCCTCAGATCAGTTAGCACAACCTGAGGATGTTTTAGCCCAGAGTGACTGACTCAAAATAACACATGAAGGAAGTTTCAAAGATTGAATCTGAGTCTATGTCTCCTGACTCTGAATTCTATTCCCTTTCTACTCTATACATCTCTACAGATACTGCCTAACCTAAAGAGGGAACTACAGCTAGGGAGCCCCAATTGAGGCAAAAGCTGGTTATACTGTTAGACCTGAAGTTAAAAAGATCTGAGCTTGAATCTGGTTTCATATATTTATTAGCTGTGTGACCCTAGGCCAACCAATCTCTGCCTGCCTCAGTTTCCTTAACAATAAAGTGGGAATAATAATGGCATGAGCCTTATAGGGTAATTTTAAGAGTCAAATGAAATAATAGTTATGAAGTACCCAGCACAAAGTAGAGACTTCATTGTTATTATTATTTTAGGTCACATAGATGAATAAATAGTAGAAAAAGGACTTGGACCCATGAAGCTTTTCTGGTTCCTGCCAGGTTTCCACTAAATCAAATTGCCTGCACAGTTAACAAGACCAAAAATTTCTTACATGAATGATACTGTAAATTAGCTTCCTTCCCCAGCTGCTTAGATGAGACTGGTCTCATACCCTATCCCCAAGCTCAGCATGAATGAATCTGAGAGTCAAGTTGCTTGTCCAAAACACACCTTCAAAGAATTCATTGCTATACATCACAAGAGACCATCAAGACTTTTCTTGAAGACCTCTAGCAAGAGACTAGATTCCAAAGCAGCCCCTTCCATTTTGGGACAATTCTAATGGCTAGAAACCTTTTTGTTCTGACACAAAGTCTTAATATGCCATTTTCCAACTTCTACCCATTGCTCTTTATTCTGACTTCTGAGACTATCTCCTGTTTCCCACAGACTACTTTTTTTTCCTACCTAATATGGCTCTCTTGTGATTCTAGAGAGTACAAATTTTATCAGTTTCAACCAAGCTGAAAATGCTTCAAATATGGGCTTGGCCTCAGATCCTGTGTGTGCTGCAGAGGGACCAGTAAGGAGACCTTTACTAGAAGGTGATGATTTGGGGGACCAACTGAAACTCATCCACTAAGGTAGAAAGGGGCTATTCTCTGTATCCATTGAGAGTGCCTACTTTCAAAGATAATATAGATTCTTGACAAAAAAAAAATTGATATGATGATTGGTTTCCTACTCTATTTAATTCTTTGGAGACAAAATCTAGTCTACAAAAAAGCCTAAGTCTTCTCCATTCTCAAAAAAAAAAAAAAACCCCACACAAAATCTTACCATCTCCATCAACTATAATCTTGTATTTCTTTTCCATTTCTTAGTCAAATTCCTAGTATATGCCATCTCTGTTCAGTATTTTCACTTCTTCATCATTTATTATTATCTTCTTAATCCCAGTTGGGTGTTACAGAGGATAGAGCATTATTTCTGGAGTCAAGAAGACCCAAGTTCAAATCCAGGCCCAGATGTATACTAGTTGTGTGACTATGGGGAAATCATTTAACTCTGTCTTCCTCAGTTTCCTCCTGAGGTTGTGAGAACTGAAGTGAAATAATAATTGCAAAGTACTTGGAACATTGCCTGGCACTTAGTCAGCACTAAATAAAATCTTGTTCCATCCCTTCCTCCATGTTGTGAAGATGGGATTAACTCTCCCCTGCCCACTTTTAGATTTAATCACCAGAAGTAAATACACCCCCACATTACCTTAAGTGAAGGGAGGTCTACAACCCATGTGCTAAACTGGGTGACAACTCAGAAATGACTGATTGCCCTCTGGGCAGTCCTAAGAAAATTCTAAAACAGAAATTGGTCCATGTAAAGTGGAAGGAAGGCATAGGAAGTGATGCAAAGAGGGGTCTTTAAAAGTAGTTGCAACTTCCTGTGACCAGCTTTTTTCTCCTTTGAACTTGGCCTTGGAGGAGCTCCAGCTTGGGACCTTGAACTGCTCTTGGACATACTTTTGCTCCTTTAGGACTACCAGATGGGTGAGTGAAAAGGCTGACTCCTTTCCTGGCTCCTGGAGGGACTAGCATCCAGAGAGACCCCCTCCCCCATCTTGGAGGAGGAGATCTGGTAGCTGGAGCCCTTGCTTAATTTACCTGTAAGCCCTCTTACTGGGGCTTCTAGAGCCCTGCCAGAGTAAAGCCAGGGCCTGAGCAAATAATCTAGCTCATTAAGCTAAATTTCTTACTCTACCCTCTTTCTCATTTCTCTACTTTCACTCTTTCCCTCTATCTTATCAATAAATTGCTATAGAAGTCATTTTGGCTTGAGATATATTAATTTCAGTGGCCACACTCTTATATATTTGATCCAAATTTAATTTTTAACCCTTACAATGTTAATCATATTTGATCTGTATTCTGACTCATAACTCATCTGAAAACTATTCTCTCCAAGGTTGTGATAGAGGGAGTTTAATTATTTCCTAACTGTCAGATCCAATGGCCTCTTATTAATCCTCACCTTGTTTAAACTCTCAGTCATGTTTGAAATTTTTGACCTTTCTTCTTGGAGATTCTTGGTTTTCCAGATATAGTTCTCTCTTGGTCCTACCTTTCTAACCACCCCTTATTAGACTCTACTGCCAATTTGTCATTGATGTCACACACAATAATTGTGGGTATAGCCCAAGGCTCCCTCTTGGTCCCTCTTCTCTTAAGGATTTCATCAGTTCCCAGGGGTTCAGTTATCATGGCAGTGAGATATCATTTGGAATCAGGAAAACCTCAGGACGTTTCCTCTAGCATTAGTTGTGTAAACTTAGGCAAACCTTCCTGAGCCTCAGTTATTCATCTATAAAATGGGAGGGTTCAACTAAGTGGGTCTTTAAATCCCTTCCAATTAGAAATCAATGATCCTACAGTCTTTATGCAGATGACTTCCAGGTCTTTATATTCAGTTATAATCTTTCCAGAGCTGCAGCCCATCATCAAGAACTGCCTCTCATATATTTCATTTCAAAGTGGATGTCCCAGAGGCACCTCAAACTCAACACACCCCAAGTAGACCTCAATATTTCCCACCCAAGTCTACTTTCTTCCAACCTTTCTTATTTCACCACTTATTTTCCCAGTTACCTGGGTTAGTCGTCTCGGTGTCATCATTAACACCTAGCTCTCCCTCACTCCACATATCCAATCAATTTTCAAATCAAGTTATTTTTACTTCTACTACATTTCTCAAATATGTCATCCCTTCTGCACTCTTAAGGCCACCATCACTAAACATTATCAGCAGAGCAAGTCTCCAGGATGAGCCAGGATAAGCCCAAGGGGCTCATAAAGAAAATGCTGTCTCCAGCCAAAGAAGGAACTATTGGACTCTGAGTGTGGATCAAAATGTGTCATCTTCCCCTACCTATCCTTTATGAGATTTCTATTGTCTGTGTGATATGTGTCTTCTGTCAAGAGAGGAGCAATATGGAAATACGTATTATGTGAAAATATGGATATAACCTCTACCAGACTATTTACCACCTCAGGGAAGGGAGAGGGGAAGGAGGGAGAAAATCTCAATTTTAAAATGTCAAAAGGCAATTGTCAAAATCTGTTTCTATATGTAACTGAAAAAATAAGCAAAGTGAACACAAATTTTCTAAGAGTGCGAGGTAGTTGGGAAGATGGGAGGGTTTCCAGCAGAAATAATGAACTCTGTTTGGGTCATGTTGAGGTTGAGACGCCTAGGGGGCATTCAATTTGTGATGTACAGATTTGGAGATGTGAGTGTGGAGCACATGCGATGTCTTCAGCACAAAGGAAAGAACAATAAATAAATAAAGCAAAGAAGGCCACCATTACACTTCAGGCCCTCGTTATCTCCTCTCACCTGGCCTATGATAATAGCTTGTTTTGATCTTTCTGCCTTGAGCCCATCCCAACACGAATCCATTTTCTACTCAGCTACCAAAGGGATTTTTCCGAAAGCACAGGTCTGATGGTCTTAACTGTCCTATCCTATAAATTCCAATGGCTCCTTGTTGCCTCTGGGATCAAAGAAAACCTCTTGTTTGACTTTTAAAGTGATTTGCAAACTTGTCTCTTCTTGCCTTTCCAACCTTCTTCTGCCATTCTGACCTACTTCTTATTCCACACATGTTGTTTTTGAGTTATTTTTCTGTTGTGTCTGACTCGTCATTACCCCACTTTGGATTTTTTGGTAGTTACTGATATGGTTTTTGCCATTTCCTTCTCTAGCTCATTTTCCAGCTGAGGAAACTGAGGCAGAATTAAGTGACTTGCCCAAGGTCAAACAGCTAGTAAGTGTCAGAGGTCAGATTTGAACTTATGAAGATGAGTTTCCTCACTCTAAGCCTGATGTTCTGTCCATTGTATCATCTCGCAGCCCTATCACATACATACTATACTCCTTCTGCCATCTCCCTATGTTTGAACTGGTATTCACTCTTTCCTTATCTCTACCTCCTGGAATCCCTTATTCTCAGACTCAGAATCTACATCAGTGATGGTGAGTATTTTAGAGACTTTGTGCTCTGCATCCTCTCCCAGACCAAGTGCCAGCACCCCCACCCCCACCTTACCCCAGACAGGGAGGAGGAAATAATCCTATTGAGCTGCTGGGCAGAGGGGTGGGTGAAGTTAAAAATGTTCTCAGGTGTGGTGGAGAAGGGAGGGGAGTAGCTCAACCTGAGTCCATCTGCCTTTCTAGTAATGATCTTTGGTAGGTGACAGCACATATGCCCACAAAGAGGGCTCTGTGGCACATGTGCCATAAGGTTGCCACCATGGATCTATATGAAGCCCTTCCTGGTCCCTCTGACTTATACCCCAATTACTAGGGCCCCCCTTCCCCAAACTACTTGTATTCATTTTGTATCTATTCTAGAACATAATCTCCTTGAAGGCAGGGATTGGTTTTGCTTTTTTTCTTTGTATTTCCAGCTTCTAGACAATACCTAACAATAGTAAATGCCTAATAAACACAGTGATTGCTTGACATGGAACTACCCCTTAAGGAATCTCCATAGTGAGAAGGATGTTGACAATTTCCAAGTTCTTCCACTCCCATGACTTCATTTACTCCTTCACAGTGACCCTGTTAGTGAAGTCAGACAAGCAGCCCCCTTTCCATCCTCTTTACCATTCTTGAAAGACAAAATGGTAGCTGCTACACAGAGAGAGGTACCAAATTGTCCGAAGTCACACAGCAAGTTATTCAGCAGAAACGGGATTAGAGCCTACAAGGGCTGACCTCTGGCCCACTTTCCCACTCTCCCAACGCCCTCCAGATGTTCCTCTTTGCCAAGGGAGTGCTCTCGGGAATGTTGTTGCCCTTTGAAACCCAGGAGGCCAGCTCAGATTAACAGGCAAAGCTAAGAGGGCCGACCTCCTTTAGGGTATCATAAATTTAAATTCTGACTAGTTGTGTGGATGCTCCTGTCAATGATTTAAAATGCAGCAAAGGGCCCCCATTTCCAACTTAGTGCTCCTGATAGGGAGACTCAGTGCCTGCCTTCTTTTTGTCACTCCCAAGATGTCTGGATGTCTGTCTGGACAGGCAATATTCCTGTGGGACTCAACCTTGTCTTTTCTAGACTTATAAAACCACATGCTTCAGTCCTCTCATTTTACAGATTAGGACAAAGAGAAAGAGAAGGGCACAATGAATAGATTACTAGAATTGAAATCCAGAAAGATCTAGGTTGACACCCTGCCTCCAATGCTCCTTGGCCATGTGACAAAGGATTTCATTTCCTCATTTGTAGAATAGGGTTAATAATACCTGTAATTTCCACCTTATCAGGGTTCTTGTAAGATTCCAGTGACATAACAGATGTCAACTGCCTGGCAAACTGGTTGCATCAGTAACAGAACTAAGATTAGAAACCAAGTTTCTAGACTGTGACAATAAGGAACAATGGGAAAGGCGCTGGATTTGGAGGCAGAAAACCCAAATTTGCATCCTGTTTCTGCTGCTTATTCCCTAAGGGACTTTGGAGAAATCATCTGGCCTCCCTGAGCCTCAATTTCTTTCTCTGTAAAGTGAGGTCTGAAGTCTCTCTCAGGTCTAGATCAATGATCCTTGGTCGTTTTACCTCCCTGGGTCTCAGTTTCCTCATCTGAAAAAATGGGGGCTTTGGATTAAATGGCCCCTGCACCCCTTCCAGCTCTAAATCTAAGATCTGATGATTCTGTGCCTCTTTCTCTTTCCCCTCTGTTATGCTGTCATCCTCTGTCCTATGCTCAGCTTGCACCAACCAGCAGCATTGCTAGGATTCAGGGACCTCAGATTGCGCAAGGGAAAAGAATCTATAATTCTTTGGGAGGATGCTTTGAGTTTCTGGCCTGGGTTTTGCTTTCCCTTGTGTGTCTGGGTCTGGGTGAGTGTGTGTGCGTGCACACTCTGTGCCTGATGTGGTTGAGAGCTCAGGGTCAGTGGCAGCAGCCCCCGGGGGTACCCCACTTGAGGTGTTGTTGATGTACAGTGTGTGACTGCTGTGTGCAATCAGGCTGACCTAAATCAGCCCTCTCTGAGGACCTAAGACTCTGACTCCTGGGCAGGCTGCTATTAACATTCCAGGGGTGGTGGCTGGAGGCAACAGCTGCATGTAGTTTGAGGGAAACGATTACTCCCCATTTCAGTGTTCAACTGAAAGGAAGCAGACTGAGGTCGCCACCTCCTATGGACACGCTGCTGGATGGTCCTGGGGGCTTGGGCTGTCAGTGCCCAGGCTTCACTCACTCACTTACTTATTCATTCATTCATTCATTCATTCATTCATTCATTCATTCATTCATTCATTCATTCATTCATTCACTCTTTTGTTCAATTGCTCCCCACCTCACTTCCTCATTTATTTATTCATTCACTCTTTTATTCACCTGCTCCTCCTCTCATTGTTGATTAACTGCTCTCTATTTCCTCCCTCTCTTCTTTCCTTCTTTCCTTCCTTCATTCACTCTTTTATTCACCTGCTCCCTTCCTTCTTCCCTCTTTTGTTTATTCATTCATTCAACAAGCATTTATTAAGTACCTACTATATCCTATGCCTTCAAGGAGAGGGCTCCCATTGCTTTTAGGGGTAGCAGTTCATAGCACTTTTGGACAGTTCCAATTTTTAGGAAGGCTTTCCTGACATCAAGACTGAATTTGCTTCTTGGTCACATTCCATTCCAATCAGAAAGACCTGAGTTCAAATCCTATCTCTGACACATAGTGACTGAGGTTCCATGAGCAAGTCACTTGATGTTCCAGGTGACTTTCTTAGACTCTGTTGAAGAAATGGTCCTAACCTGTGTTAATTAGCAAAGGGAATGTCCTCCTTTGTGAATCCCTTGTGCTCTTTATTACTTATATAACCATCTTATGTGTACATGTTGTTTTTTCCAACAGAATGTGAGCTCATCGAGGGCAGAGGTTCTTCTATTTTTGTATCCCCGGCACAAAGTAGGTACTTAAGAATGGCTTGTTGATTGATTTGGACCCAGGCACTTTGATTTGACAATCAATATTTTTTTCCCAAACCATGTTGCTTCCATCAGGCTTTGTGGAGGAGGTAAATATTAGGTGGAACTTGACGGAGGAATGCCAACATAGCAACTATCTCTGGAGCTCTCAATTGTCTGCTTCTAGGGATCCTGAGGAGGAGATAGGAGAGAGGGAGACAATAATGACCCACTTTAGACAACTGAGATTTCTTTATGTGAAATAAATGGATCACTCCTTTTTAGTGAAGAACAGCCTAGGAGAGGCAAGTGAATTGAATGTTCATTGAGAGCAGGGGATTCCAACAAGTCCCAGGGAGGTTCCCCAGGGCCCTGGTGGCATGCTAAACCCCATAAAATGGGGGGGGGGGTAAAATAAGGATTCAAAATTAAATATATATATGTATATATACAAATATATAATTAACAGGTTTATTTAACTAAAGAGAGGAGGGAAAGAGGATCAAGGAAAAACTAACTTCTAACTCAAAACAGAGATTAAAACCCTTGTAACTTCCTATAACTTTTCTAAACTGACTCCTAAATTATTAAATAAGATTTGGGAGGGTTTGGTAGGAGCAGAAACCAAGGGCCAAAGAATCTCACACAACTGGAGTCCTCTTGAGTCAAGCTGAAGTCCCAGTAAGAAGAGTAGCTCTGCATGTCCACAGAATTAAGAGAGGAATGATGATTAACACACACACTGTCCACCAGTGTGAGGTAATCACTCACTTAACCACTCCTTCAAGATGGTCCAATTTTCTGACAGCTTCAGTCTTTTTCCTTTAGAGAGAGCCACCTCCACTCACTCCCTGTCTTCTTCCCAGGGAGTCAACAGTCAGTCTCAACTGTCTCTCAGCTCCTCAGTGCTCTTGGAATGTTGACCTAGTCTTTGCCCTGTGGGATCTCCTGCTTCTTGCTTTTGCTAAAAGCTAATTCTTACAACAGTTTCCCCCTTTACACAAAGCCGAAATTGTATTAAAAACACTATTTTGGCATTTGTGCATTAACAAAAAATTATCTTTTAACTAAAACTCTTATCCAAAATAACAACCAACCAACACTCATCTATCTTATCCTCTCTAATAATACCCTTTTCTAGGGATTTAATCAATGAAAAAAAAAGGGAAATATATAATGAACAATTACAATATAATGAAAGTTCAAAATACAGATCAACCATTTGCAAAAGCAAAACAAGCAAATAACATCAAAATACAAACACAAATTTCATGCAAATATTCAAATCATAAAATACTACTCTTATCAACTAATACAGAAAATTCTACTACTATTGCAATGCATAAACAGCAAACTTAGACAAAACTTTTTGAAAAATAGAATAAACACAACATTGCATAAATTAAAAATTAAACCAAGCCATCAAACTTACTTATGCAAAATATATTTAACAATAGATGAAAATTAAACATAACCATATTCTATGTTAAGAACTTAACAAATATGATCTATGTACATGAGCTTTACAGATATACACATATATACATATAATACATATAATATATTCATGTATGCTATACATATACACATATATACACTTCATATTTATACATGTTACATCTATACATATACCTACACTATAATACAATCAATTTTATAATACTAACTACAATACACACTATTTCCATACATTTGCATATGTATGTATATTTTTGTGTGGTATGTGATGTTATATGTCATATGTGCTATGTAATGTATGCTGTTATGTATGTTGTAATGTACTTTGTAATGTAATTCAGTGTCTTACCTTACCTTATCAATCTTAAACTCTAATCTATCTACTATGGTCCTATCTTAATAAAATCTCCTAAAACTAATCTTATCTACTTATACTATTAATATTCCAAACTAAGTCGCTAACTATTTTGTTAGTTACTACTTTATTACTAATTATAACATTGTTATTATCTAGCTATACATTCAACTAGTGATTCAATAGCCATTCATTAGCCATGTTTCTGTTTTTTGTATATGTGTTTGTTATGTTGTTATTCATGCTGTGTTGTGTTGTTTTGTTAGTGTCATGCCAGTGTTACTGCTGGGGTATTGTTGTGGTACTGTGGCATGCAATATACTTACCACAACTTCAGATTATTCCCTCTCTTCTCATCTTGTTTGACAAATTCTTCTTCTCCAAAATTCATGGTAGTAAAATGTATTGGTGAATGCTGTGAAGAATGGATTTGGCTCTCCCCTGGTTTTAACAGTGAAAGTACTTGGCTCTTCCTTGATTGTAAAGATTAAGTTGTAATCCCCTGTCTATTTTTAGATCTTAATCCCCAAAGTATAAAGCATAGGACTTAAAGTCCTACCCATTTCAGATTTTAACCACAAAAAGGTTGTTGGTTGTCTCTCGAACCGAGGATGACGATTGTCTTTGTGCGTTTTTGTGCACAAAGACACTTGTGCATGAAGATTTAAGGGGAAAAGTCGGGGCACAGAGACAGTCCCACTCTCTTGGTGTTGGAAGCCTGCGTTCAGTGGCACGAAAAGTCGTTACACCTGGAGACTTCCTCAGCTGCATTGGATGGCCGTGTTGTCTTTTGTGCTTCATCATGCCCTAAGCACTCCACAGTGCCTTGCTGCATCGCCATCTCAGCCGTTGAACCTTCTTGTTGGTTTCTTCCACCTGTTCTGCCGAAGCAGTCTTCACATGCTGGGTGAGCAAAGCCCTAGTTCACCAGGGGTCGATGTTGACCCGATGGCTACCCTCACAAGGTTTAGCAGGCCTGTTGAAGCTGTTGCCTGGAGTGTGGCCGCTGCCACATGCTAGCAGCTACTAGGAGCCACAAGTGAGAGCTGGGTGTCAGGTGAGGGTCAGTAGCTGGAGAGCTGCCCTAGAAGGGCTCGACAAGCCCTCTATACCAAAGATATTACTCCTCCCTGAGCACCCCATACACCACAAAAAGGTATGAACACCCATTTTATACATTGAGTGGGAAGTCTGTGACCCATGTGTGAAATAGTGGTCAGTCCTGCGGTGGAATGTCAGCTGTGATTGGTAGACGTAAAAACTTAGGGGAAGTGACACAAGAGAAAAAGGTCTTTAAAAGTGGAAAGAGAGAAACACAGAGGACAAACACTCAGACTTGGAGTGAAGACAGACTTGAAGGGAGTCACTTGGAGTGAAGACACTTGGAGTGAAGAGAGACACTTGGAGTGAAGAGGGACACTTGGAGTTTAAAAGAGACACACTTGGAGTGGAGCCTACTGGATTTGAGGCTGATAAAAGAATCTGCTGATTGAACTGACATCATGGTGAGTGTAAAGGCTGACTTCCTTCCTTGCCCTTTCTGGAGGCATGAGACTCTAGGAAAGGACCATCATCTTGATATTCCTTTCCCCTGGCTGGGGCCTTAGAATTTCTACAAGGCTCAGAGGAAGCTGGAGTACTCTCTCCTTCTCTCTCTCTCTCTCTCTCTCTCTCTCTCTCTCTCTCTCTCTCTCTCTCTCTCTCTCTCTCTCTCTCTCTCCCTTTACTCTTTTCTTTCTTCCTTAATATCTTCCCTGTATTGTAAAATAAACTACCATGAATTCAATTTTGGGATTTAGAAATTAAATCCCTGGCGACCACTTAAAAATATTCAGTTCAACCATAAATTTAACAATGCTTATGAATATGTTATGTTATATTACTCAAATTCCTTAAAACTATTAGTTCATCAATTACTTGATAGTCTTCATTGAAAATTCACTGCAAAGTCTTTATCTGCTTAATATTTATAAGTCTCTCCATTTTTTACAATGTCTATCAATTTTCTGAATCCTCCTCTTCATCTGCAATGTCCTCTTCCATTCAAATATCCTCTTACACTGGAATGTTCCTCTCCTTACTGATCTTTTTGACTGAAGATTCTATTTGACTGATGAATCTCATCTTTCCATGATTTATTCTTCTTCATTTTCTTCTATAATTTGTACACTTTCATAATTAATTCCATTAGCTAATTTAATATGTGAACAATGATATCACAAATGTCTTCCTAATATTTGCATGAAAGATGGTGAAACTAACACAGTTGTATAAGAGCCTACCCAACTCTCTTGACTTGATGTTTTTGCAAAATTTTTCACATATACCATATCACCTGGTTGAAAATGATGAGGAGAATAATCCAATGGATCAGATTGGATCAAAGCTCCCATATCATGCAGTTCTCTAAGCTGTTGTTGTAATGTACTTAAATATAAAGCAAGTTGACACTCTCCTCCTAAGAGAGATATATAAAGTCTTACAAGTTTTTGCCTGCAGCGGAGGAGCATGTTCGAAGAGCATTTCATAAGATGATATATGTAAATCTGCTCTTGGTCTTGTATATAGGTAAAACAAAGCTATGGGAAGAACATCTGGCCATTTTATATGTCAGCACAAATTTTCCCCACCATAGTCTTGAGTTCCCTATTTACACACTCCACTTGACCTGAACTTGGATGATAAAGAACATGATATTTTGGTGTTATTCCTAGATTCTCATAGATTCTTTTTAAGATATCTTGTGTGAAATGAGATCCTTTATCAGAATCTATGATAATTGGCACACCAAACCTAGGAACAATTTCCTTAAGCAACACTTTCACCAAAAAACTAGCTGTATTAGTATTAGATGGAAAAGGTTCAGGCCATTTGGTTAATCTATCTACAATTACAAGACAAAACTTGTGTCTTCCAGCTTTTGGCATGCTTATATAACCTATTTTCAAAATCCCAAATGGACAATATGTCAAAGGTCTACCACCCGAACCTTTCTTTCTGAATGTACCTTGATTGAATTTTTGGCAAACAGAACAACTAGTACAGATCTTATTTGCAATAGTACTTATTCCTGGTGCTACCTATTGTATTTTTACAGAGTCTACTACAGCTTGAGTACCAAAATGACCTTTTGTGTGAATGGCTTGAAACAAATAGGTATATAAATCTTTTGGTAACAGTGGTTTTCCAGTGTCTGCAACCCATATCCCATGTTCTTTCCTTGCTCCAAATTTCTCCTTCCACTTCTGAATTTCTGAGTCTACATATGTTCTTTCTAAATCATCCAACTCATGGTTGACATATTCATTACATACACTGGAGCATTCTGGGCTGCAAACTTAACAGTTATACCAGCTCTATGATTTTCTTTAGAAACTGAATCTCTGCCATAAGTATGACTTCTACAATGGATCACTGCTAGATGTTTAGGTTTTTGGATAGCATCCAACAACTCAGTTATTATTTCTGCATGTGCAAATGGTTTTCCCAATGCAGTAATAAAACCTCATTGTTTCCAGATCTTCCCTGTTGCATGGCAAACTGAAAATGCATAAAGAGAGTCTATAAAAATATTAGCACTTTTACCATCAGCTAGAAGACATGCTTGCTTCAATGCCTCCAACTCTGCTCTTTGAGCACTAAGGTTTCTAGTTAATGAGCCATACCACAGTGTCTCAAATTCTGTGACCACTATAGCACCAGTACATTGAATTCCATCACACAAATATGAAGAACTATCCATGAATAATAACAAGTCTGGATTTTCAATAGGAGTGTTTTTCAAATCCATCCTAGGCATATCCATTAGATCTACAACTTCTACACACTCATGTAATGATTCACCATTATTTGGCAAATAAAGAAGAAGTATAGCTGGATTTAATACACTACATCTCTTCAACTGGATGTTCTCACTACCCAGGAGAACAATTTCATAATTAGAAATTCATTGATCTGAATAAGCTTGAGTATGAAATTTCCTCATTAGTACTTCTTTTTGAATGTGAACAACATATAGTCAATGGACATCCCAAAACTAAATCTGCTGACTTCTGGACTAACACTACAGCAGCTGCTATATCCCTTAGACAAGGAACTGTACCTGCAGCTATTGGATCAAGCTGACAACTATAATATCCAATTGGACAATAACTTTGTCAGTACCTCAGAAGCAATACCTTTAGTTTCATTAACAAACAGTTTGAATGGTTTTGTATAGTCTGGGATACCCAAAGCTGGAGCATATAAAATGGCTTCTTTAAGCTTACTTAAGGCTTGCAGATGTTCAGGCTTTAGTTTCAGAGGTTCAGGTTCTGTATTCCGGGTTAAATCTGTTAGACATTTTGTTAGTTCATTATATCCAGTTATCCATTGCCTACAGAATCCAGTCATTCCAAGAAAAGCTCTCAGTTGCTTTTTTGTCTTAGGAGCACTCAATTTCTGTATATCTGTTATTATTTTCTGTGTGATACTTCTTGAACCCTCTCATAACACAAAACCAAGATATTGCACTCAAGGCAAAACCCATTGTAATTTTGCCTTGGAGATTTTATGACCTTATATAATTCTAAAAAGAGAATCTTGCTATCTCTCAGACACGTCTTTGCATTTGGGAATGCAAGAAGAATATAATCCACAAAATGCACCAATTCACTTTCTTTGAATGTTATAGTTTTTAGATCTCTATTCAGAATTTGTGAAAATTGGCTCGGTAAATTGGTAAAACCCAATTGGCAAACAAGTCCAGGTCCACTAAGTTTTTTTTCCCAGGTAAAAGCAAAGATCTTTGAGAATCCTCATGAAATGGAATTGAGAAAAAAGTTGAGCATAAATGTACCACAGTGAAATATCTTGCCTGACTTGGAATGGAAGAAATTATAGCAGCTGGACTTGGTACAACAGAATGAGTCTTGATTACATAATCATTGATGGCTCTTAAATCCTGTATAAAATGGTATACAACTTTGCCAGTATTATCTAACTTTGGCTTTTTGATTGGAAGAATAGGAGTATAAAATTCTGAGAAGCAAGGTATTATGATCCCTTTGTTGGATTAGGGATTCAATGATTGGTCTTATACCCTCAATTGCTTCTTTAGTTATAAACTATCTCCAATTTGCTCTCACCTAGGCCAATTCCTGGGTATTCCACCCTACTGATTCACCTGAAATTGGAGGGGGGCGGTTAAATAATGTTTCAAAACTATATATATATATATATATATATATATATATATATATATATATATATATATATATTTAATAGTAACAGGTTTATTTAGCTAAAGGGGGGAGGGAAAGAGGATCAAGGAATAGCTAACTTCTAACTCAAAACATAGATTAAAACCCTTGTAACTTCCTCTAACTTTTCTAAACTAACTCCTAAATTATTAAATAAGATTTGGGAGGGTTTGGTAGGAGCAGAAACCAAGGGCCAAAGAATCTCACACAACTGGAGTCCTCTTGAGTCAAGCTGAAGTCCCAGTAAGAAGAGTAGCTCTGCATGTCCACAGAATTAAGAGAGGAATGATGATTAACACACACACTGTCCACCAGTGTGAGGTAATCACTCACTCAATCACTCCTTCAAGATGGTCCAATTTCCTGACAGCTTCAAAGTCTTTTTCCTTCAGAGAGAGCCACCTCCACTCACTCCCTGTCTTCTTCCCAGAGAGTCAACAGTCAGTCTCAACTGTCTCTTAGCTCCTTAGTGCTCTCGGAATGTTGACACAGTCTTTCTAAAAGCTAATTCTTACAATATCCAGCTTATGACAGCATTGACCTTATAGAATATCAGAGCTGTCAGGTCTTTAATGGCCATCTCCTTCAACTATTTCATTTAATGGATGAGGAAAGAGAGGCCCAGAAACTACAATCGACTTACCTAGGTCATAGAACCAGTGGCCTGACTGGGACTAGAAGCTAGAATTTTGTGACTTCTGTAAACCAGAGCTCTGCCCAACTCATTCAGCTATCTGTCTACCTGGTGCCCTAGTTTCTAGCAACTTCAACGATCCATGGACCAGGCAAGATGTCATTTAGTTTACTCTTCTTAGTTGTTGAGAAGAAAATAGAATTCATCTAGAAATTAGGAACTTTCCCCTGACTCTTCACCACAATTTCCCAATTGTGAGACTATGAACTAAAAATAATCAGAAATCAACTTTTGTTTCCAAAATTTTTATAATCATAGATCTTTATAAAATTAGAAACTTACAAAAACAACTCTCACTTCCTTCTCCTTGAATCTCATGTCCTATTTCTCTCACCCTAGATTTCTTCTGTTTCACTTGTTTTTGGTCCCCAGAACCAGCCTGTGTATGTGGTTTTTTCTCTTTTCTAGCTCAGTCAACAGCCTTGTCTGGGCCCCCAATTGCCCCGAATCTCTGCTGCCATAAGAGTCGCCTTACTTGTCTTTCTGCCTCTGGGATCACTAGCTTCCTTCACAAAACTGCCCAATGGATGCATGTAAAGCCCAGATCTGACTACATTTTTTTCCAGCTCAAGAAGGTTTAATGGTTCCCATTGGCCTCTAAAACAAAATGCAAATGCCTCTGCTTGGCATTTAAAGCCCTTTACAAACTGCCTTCAGCCCCTCTTTGTGTACTGCTCCCCTTTTACATCCTCAACTAGATCTATGACATTTCCTCTTTCCTGTTCATCTTTGCACACGCTGTGGCCCCTGCCTGGACTCCTATTGCTCACCTCCATTCTATGTAGAGAAATGACATTTTTTGTCCATTTTCAACATGATTTGGAGCACAACTCTCTCTCCCTGAGGGTTCTGTTCCATTCAACTTTGAGTCCTACAGTGTATCTGATGATCATGGAAAATCTGAAGAGAGTGGAGGCAGCTAAGAGGTGCAGTAGGGGAGTGCAGAGCCTGCAATCAGGGAGACCTGAATTAAAATTCAGTCCCAGGCACTGACTAGCTGTGTGAACATGGCAAGTCACTCAATCCCTATCTCTCTCAGTTGCTTTATCTATAAAATGGAAATAATAGCACCTACCTCCCAGGATCGTTGTGAGTTTCAATGAGAGAGCATCTCTAGAGCACTTAGAAGAGTTCTTGGCATGTAGTAGAAAGAGTCAATGCTGGCTAATTATTATTATTATTATTCAATCAAAACAAATAAAGGAAGCTAAGTAGGTTGAAAGGAACCATGAAAATCTTCCACCATGGATTAAAGCTAAAGAGAGTTCACTTGAGAGTAAGTTCTTCTAACGCAAGAACTCTCTCTTATTCTACTGGTCCAGTGAGGAGAGGCCATGCACACTTTCAAACATATTACACACAACTAAGCTAAGGATAAATGATAAGAACAACAGTCCTTGCTCTTGAGGAGCTCCCATTCTACTGGAATAGAATAGAAATGTATAGAGAGGGAAATAGAAACTATATACAAAGTAAATATAAGATAATCTGCAGGAGGAAAATTACAGTAGATTAAGTACTGAGGTGGGCTAGATGAATCAGGGAAGGCTCCCTGTAGGAGGTGGCAACTGACTTGCCTGTGTTATTCAAATGGGAACAACAGATTCCGCATCACTGGAGGTCACCCAGAAGAGACTGGATGATGACTTGTTGGAGATGTTATTTAATTTAATTCAGCTCAATTCAACAAACACTTATTAAATACTTTCTGTATATGACCCCTGAAGCAAAAATTGAATGGGGACATAGTCTTTGCCTTCAGGGAACTTACATTCTATGGGAAGGGTCCAGTGTGGGTTGGATTAGATGACTTCAGAGGTCCATTCTGACCCTGAGATTCTGAGAATAGACTTTAACAGGAAGACCATTTGGGGCTAGCCTGAAGACAACATTTTCTGACAAGAAATGATGAGATGCTTTACTTTGTTGTTGAGTCATTTCAGTCATGTCTGACCCTTCATGATATTATTTGAGGTTTTCTTGGCAAAGATTCTGGGATAGTTTGACATTCCCTTCTCCAATTCATTTTATATATGAGGAAGCTGAGGCAAACAGGGTAAAGGGACTTGTCCAGGGTGTTAAATTTAATTGTGGTTGGACACTGAATATTATATCGGTGGTCACCAGGGATTACAATTTAATCTTCACAATAAAGGAAGAGCTAAGTATCTTCATTGTTACAATCAGAAGATAGCTAAATCCAGTCTTCACAAGGCTCACATAGCTAGTAAGTACT
Source organism: Monodelphis domestica (assembly GCF_027887165.1). Lineage (NCBI taxonomy): Eukaryota > Metazoa > Chordata > Mammalia > Didelphimorphia > Didelphidae > Monodelphis > Monodelphis domestica. The sequence continues at coordinate 742,614,626 of NC_077227.1, read as the reverse complement.
TAAGGCTAGATTTGAACTCAGATCTTTTACTATATTCAAGGTGCCACCTGGATGGGTCATAAAGTCACAGAATTGGAAGCTGGGAGAGACCTCAAAGGTAAGCTAGCATAACCTCTCCCCATTGATAGGGGAAAAAACCTGAGGCCCAATTAAGTGAATTGTGCAACATCACAGGTTCAATCCGTTGATCAATAGACAACATTTATTAAGTGCCTATGACGCACCTTGCTTTGAGATTACAAAAAGGGAAACAGTTTCTAACCTCAGGAGACTTACATTCAATCAGGACACAACATAGCCATATATAAGTTTAACTAGGCCAAGTTACTCAATTTTATAAATAAGAACTACAAATTAAATGTAAGGTGGATGGGTTCCAGGGGGTTGGGATAGAAGACAGGAGTAACTGGGGGAAATGAAGAAGTTTCCTGGAGAAGGGAGTGTTTGAACTGCATCTTGATGGGAATTCAAGTCATTAAGTGAAAGGGGCCAGATTCGAATCCAGATCCCTTGACTCCAGTGTCAGGACAGGTTCCAATATAACCAGTTGTCTGACCACTACTAGAGAGAGGAGGCAAAGTCTCTTTCCTGGAGGTTTCACAGAACGGACTCCATTCTTTCTTTCGGGGATGTTTAGAATGTGGTTATGCTTCAAAGCAGGACCAGGCACAGGGTGGGTGCTGAACTTGATGACGTTAGACTTTAAGCCCAATAACCCAATGGAATCAGTATCACAGTGTGATCACGGCTGTGGCTCTCCCAGTCTGAAATGACTCGTCCCTCTTCGGCATGCCTTGGTAGCACCCAGAGGAACCCAGAGGAATCTCGGCTTTGCAGAAAAAAGAGGCCCCGAGGAGATCACGTAAAGCTCTGCGGCCGAGACTTCGCGAGGCCTCTAATAGAAGTTTCCCCACCCATCACAGCCCCGCCAGGCCTCCCAAGCAGTGGTCCTATTACCTTTTCAAAGATGGGCCTGAAGTAATTGATGTGCCTGACTCACTCCAGGGAACCAAGGAGCCCCCCACCCCCAACGAATTCCATCCATTCCTATCAGGCCAAGGCGGTGGACAAACAGCGGCCGCTTCCTCTGAGCTCATTTCCAGCATTAAGGATCGCTGGAACCTGAATCCGGCCCTAATAACCAGCAAAACAGTAGCCACTCTTTCAGCCCTTCCGCGGGGCAGCCGGGGAATTGAAAGACGAGTTAAATATTTCCATCGCTGACAACACACAGCTGTCGAGGTGGAAAGATCTAAGGCTCTAATCAGACCAGGTTAGATAAGTAGCAATGTCTCATTATCTCTGCTTGGGGGACAGGAGCCAGCCGGCAGCTGGTGGCTGTACCAGGGGGTGCAGACAGAGCAGCGAGAGAAGTTGACATCCCTGTAAACAACAGCCCTGAAGAGGGGAAGTGGGTAACCCAATACTACACCTCCGCAGAAGAGGAAGGGAGGAGAACCAAATCCCAGGATGGTACCCATCCACACTCACACACACACACTCACACACACTCACACACACACACACACTCACACACACACACTCACACACACACACACACGTGCCCCTCCTGTGTGTATCTGACTCACCTTTCTCCAAGGAGCTTCAAACCCATCAGCTTCCTGAACGTGAACTAATTAACAACAGCTAGAATCTTGGAGAAGGAGGCAAGAGGTGGACGCCCCCTTTGTGTCCAAGCTGGAGACAGATAAGCTCATTACTTAGCTAAATGCACAAGCCCAAAGCTACCCAGAGGGAGTAGGAGTATGGATCCCAGACAGGGTACTGGCCCAGCTTGAGCAAGGTTGGAGAGGCAGTAAGGCATAGTAGACAGGATGTGGGGATTGGACACGTCTTTTGCTTCTTTCTATATCTGTTCCTTCTCTGGAGATGGACATGCACAAGCCATTCTTCAGAAAATATTTCTCTTGCTGTATATAATGTTTTTTTGGTTCTGCTCATTTTATTCTTTTTTTTAAACCCTTACCTTCCACCCTAGAATCAATACTGTATATTGGTTCTAAGGCAAAAGAATGCTAAGGGCTAAGTGACTTGTCCAAGGTCACACAGCTAAGAGGTGTCTGAAGTCAGATTTGAATATAGGACTTCCCATCTCTGGGCCTGGCTCTCCATTCACTGAGCCACCCAGTTGCCCCAACATTTCACTCTTCTTAATTTCATGTAGAATCTTTCCATTTTAAAAAATCATCCTGCCTGTCCTTTCTTACAGCACAGTAGTATTCCATCACAATCTTATGCTACAACTTGTTTAACCATTCCCCAGTTGATGAAAATGCCTTCCTTTTCCAATTCTTTGTCATCACAAAGAGAGCTGCTAATATGAATATGAGCCATTCCACAATTGATAAACTATAAAACAACATGAACAGATTGGTTTTGGATAAAGAAGTCAAATATACATATATGTATAAATATGGAAAATGTTCTAAATCATTATCCATTAGAGAAATGCAAATCAAGACAACTCTGAGGTATCAGATTGGTGAAAATGATAAAAAGGCAAAATAAATGTTTAAGGGGATGTGGAAAAAAAGGGGACACTAATACACTGTTGGTGGAACTGCAAATGGATCCAACCATTTTGGAGGACCATCTGGAATTATGCTTGAAGAGCTATAAATCTGTGTATACCTTTTGTCCCAGAAATGCCACCATTAAGTTTATTTCATCTGTCCTTTCATGGCCCACCATGCCAACTCCTTTTCCACCTCTTGCTTTTGCTCCAAGAACAATAATCCTATCAATACTGATATTGCTATGGGAAAAGGCAGGACTATTGACTGCCCTCTGGACCTTCCCTGTGACTCCCCCAATTAAAACTTCCCTATCCGGATCACGTCTTCTTCATATATACCATCTCCCACATTAAAGACACTCCCCCTACTCCTTGAAGAGAGCGACAAAGACACTGTTGTCTTTGCATCCCTAGTAAGGAGCAGAGTATGTGGTACATAGTAGCCACCTAGATGGCTTTTTCATTCCATCCATCCATTTATCTACTAAATAGATTGTAATCCTCTTAAGAGCGGACCTGAATCACTTTTGTCTTTGTATCCAAAGCATCTAATAAAAAAAAAACCTGGTACACAGTAGGCACTTTATAAATGTTTGTCAAGTTGAAACTCATACTTCTCCTCATATGCCAAGGACACCCAGTAAGGAGCAGCAGAGTCAGGATGATTTATTGGTATATCCAGTGCCCTCCAGAGAGCATGCTCTGAAATCTCCTCCAGGTACTCTGGTGAATAATCTTATAGATCTCTGGTCAACCCCAAAGATTGGCAATAGAGCATCCCCACCAGTCTCCCATCTGGTCTGAGAAGGTCCGTGGGGAGTCAGAGGATCCAGGGCACTCCTAAGATTCACAGAACCCTCAGACTCCTCCCTTCCTAAGACGTTTCCATCCCTGGAGTCCAAGAGAGACCCTAGCTTTTCCAATCTAACAGACCACAGGCTGAGCCTTCTGGAAGGAGCTTCCCAGTCAGTCAGTCAGTCATTTCTGCTCTAAGTAAGACCGGAAAGGTTTCCAAAGTCACTTTTGCCTTTTGGGTCTAAGCCCTACAGAGAGAAACCCACAGCTGAGCACATCAATAACACCACCAGAGAATTAGTGGAATCAGGACATTAATGATTATGCCGATTGTCTGTGTCCCTTCAACACCTCTCCTAGTTAGGTAATGATTTGTTGAGCTATTTTCTTCTGAAGTGACCCCCACCTTGGAGCTGAGCAGGGGGCATGGTTGAGATGGAGAAGAACAGCCCAGAAAGGGATCGCTCCGACATGATCCTTCCTCCCCCCCTTTGCTTTTAAGACAATCTTGCTTTGATCCTTAATGTTATAAATTACAATGAAATAGAAACTCCAGAAAGGAAATGGTATGAGAGAGACAAGCCCTCTAGATGGAATTCTGAACCCCATTAAAGAAACTGAACCAAAAAGAGAGGTGAGTTTTGAACTTGGAGTTGCAGACTCAGATTGGGAAACTTAACAGAGATCAACACATCTAATTTCTTCCTTTTACACATTCATTAGTTTATTCCTTCAGCAAATACTTATTTAAAAAAACAAACAAATGACCTTTACCTTCCAACTTAGAATCAACACTATGTATTGGTTCTAAGGCAGAAGAGCAGCAAGAACTAGGCATTGGGGGTAAAATGACTTGCTCAGGATCACAAGCCTAGGAAGTCAGCAAACACTTATTAAGCACATCTAAAAAAACCTGACATTTATTTAGCGACTTGATATTCATATAACACTTTACTTACATTATCTCAATTGAATCCCACAACAACCCTGGGTAGTAGGTATTACTATTATTCCCATTTTACAGACAAAGAATGAGACTCACTAAGTGAAGTAACTTGTAAAGTATGAAAAGTAGGATTCAAACCCAAGTCTTCTTTAAAGACCATTCTACAATGTTTCATATTAACATTATTCACATATACTCTGTGTGATGCATTATAGTAAGTTCTGACAGTAATGCAAAATCATAACAGCATCTCATCTTGTTCTACCCCTCTCACTCACAACTTAAATTCACAAGGGCACAGGGAGAGATGAGTCCCATCAATTCAGTGTTTTCTATGGGAATATACTTCTAAAATTAAAATGCATGAGCCCCTATCAGTACACTTATCTTTATTAATCAGCCAGTAGGTAAAATGAGTTTAAAGCATACATTACAAGAAAAATGATAGTAAAACATTTCCCCAATAGACTTGGGGTACATTCCTCTATAATTACACATTTCAGGGGAAAGAATGAGTACAAATAGAGTGTAGTAGTAAATAAGTGTACATATAAAGTGTGTGTGTGTGTATATATATATGTATATATATATATATATAGTCAAGCTACCCACCCTTCTACATAAACTGAAGGTGCCCAGTGTCATTTCTCTTATTGTGATATTCTTATGCTTATTGTGATTGCCTGGGCACAACATTTCTATTGGGTGTGTTAAGTTGCCAAGAGTCTGGGGCTTGCTGTTTGTGGAACACAATGTCTCATTCTGGGAAAGTAGCTTTGCCTGCAAGACATCATAGACAATGGGGAGGGGAAGAGAGAGAAATTTCCTCCTCCTCATGAAGCAAGAAACAATCTTCTCTGAAGAGTAGAGTTCTCTGATCTCTGGCTCCCTTCTTAATGAGGAGGAAGCACATTCTTTAGAATGATCTTCTGCTTCTGTTCACTTTCTAGACCAAGAGTTCTTAACTTTTTTCAGTCCCTGTACCCTCTGGCTTTCAGAAATTATTCTCATAACTTTATTTGATGTTAAAGAAAGCGTCTGTGGTTTACCATGCATAGACTCACAAAGAGACTAATTTCAATAGAATAACATACTTATTCCGCTATCCCATGTAATCCCTTGACAAACTCTTCATATTCTCTAGCAATATGTGTGCCCTGAATTGGGAATCCCACCCTAGAGAATATCATGGGTTTTTCTTAAGAGCACCATGGGCATGGTTGATTCTATGGTTTGGAGGTTGGTTGGTAAACTACTATCTGAGGACAAAATCCTGCCACCAGCCTGCTTTTAAATGACTTAGGAGTTGTATGAGATTTTAAAGTATATGAAAAAAATATAAAAAACATTTTAGTTCATTGGCCATACAAAAAACAGGCAGTGGGCCTGATTTGGTCCATGGACTCTGGTTTGCCAATACCTAAGATATTTACTAGCTGTTTGACTCTGGGTAAGTCACTTAACCCAGTTTGCCTCAGTTTCCTCATTTATAAAATTAAATGGAGAAGGAAATAGCAAACTAATGCAGTATCTTTGCCAAGAAAATCCCAATTTGGGACTTAGGAGAAAGATGTTATCCACACTCAGAAAAAGAACCGTGGGAGCAGAAACACAGAAGAAAAAACAACTGCTTGATCACATGGGTTGATGGGGATGTGATTGGGGATGTAGACTCTAAGCAATCGCCCTAGTACAAATATCAATAATATGGAAATAGATCTTGATCACTGACACATGTAAAACCCAGTGGAATTGCATGTCGGCTATGGGAGGGGAGTACGGAGGGGAGGGAAAGAACATGAATCATGTAACCATGGAAAAATATTCTAAATTAATCAATTAAATAAAACTAAAAAAAAAGAAAATCCCAAATTGGGTCACATAGAATCAGGCATGACTGAAACAACTGAATAATAAAAGCAACTTATACAATAAAGCTTTTGATCTTGCCTTGGCTATATTTTAAAGAAATTTGCTTTTCTTTGGCAATGATAAGACCATACATGAACTAGAATAGAGCAATGGCAAGAAGTTTTCTCTCAAAGGCACTGAACACATTTACTGTCCTTCAGTGCTGTAGAGAAACCCATTTCATACCTTGAAAGAGTAATTGTAATTGGATTCTACATGGTTTTCCCCTCCCATACTGTTTTAACTCTGAGGATGCCTTGATTCCCGGCTCAACCCTGCTTCTCTTAATCCATATTCTAGAGTTTACTAGATTTGTAAACCTGGACAAATCAGCTAACCTCTCTTAGCTTCAGTTTTCCTCATCTGTAAAATGGGAATAATAATAGGACCAACCTTACAGAATTTTTGTGAGATTCAAATCAGGCCCTGTATCCTCTGCCTCTAGAACCAGTGCTTTTTCATCATAATATAGTCATAGACAAAGAAATAGACATGTACATGGCCACATAGATATAGACACAGACAAAAACATAGACATAGGCACATAGATATAGAAATATAGATAGGCATAGATATAGAATTAAATGTAGGTATAAACATAGGCAGAGACATCATTGTGTATATAGGCATGGATATGAATTTAGATAGACAGATGCTGATATAGATCTTGGCTCTGCCACTCATTACTAGGTGTCCTTGACCCATGTTTCAATTTGACAAACATTTATTAAGTGCCTACTGTGTACCAAGTTTTTTATTAGATACTATGGATACAAAGACAAAAGCAATTCCAGTCTGCTCTTAAGGGGCTTTTATTGCTATATTCTAGTGGATAAATGGATGGATGGAAAGAAAAAGCCCATCTAGGTGGCTACTATGTGCCACATACTCTGCTCCTTACTAGGGATGCAAAGACAACAGTCTTTGTCACTCTCCTCAAGGAGTAGGGGGAGTGCCTTTAATGTGGGAGATGGCATGTATGGAGGACATGTGATCAGGATATGGAGATTTTTTTTGGGGGGGGGGGAGTCACAGGGAAGGTCCAGAGGGCAGTCGATAGTCATGCCTTTTACTATAGCAATATCAATATCAGTAGGATTATTGTTCTTGGAGCAAAAGCAAGAGGTAGAAAGGGAGTTGGCATGGTGGCCCATGAAAGGACAGATGAAATAAACTTAACGGTGGCAATTCCAGAACAAAAGGTATACATAGGTTTGTAGCATCTTCCAGATGATTTTCCAAAATGGTTGGATCAGTTCACAGTTCCACCAACAGTGTATTAGTGTCTCCATTTTTTCCACATCTCTTCCAACATTTGTTATTTTGCTCTTTTATCATTTTTATCTATCACTCTGATAGATGTGAGGCGATACCTCAGAGTCGTTTTGATTTGTATTTTCTAATCAATAATGATTTAGAGCATTTTTCATATAGTTATATATAGCTTTGATTTCTTCATCCAAAAAACCAGTCTGATCATGTCTTTTTTATAATTTATAAATTGTAGAATAGTTCATCTTCATATTAGCAGCTCTCTTTGTGGTGACAAAGAACTAGAAATTGGAATGCTCACCATCAGGAGCTTGATGAGCAAATAATGGATGCTTTTGGCCACCGCAGCTTCCAGAGATTGTCTACTAAGGTACAGAAGGACTGTGTTTGAGGGAGCACTCATGATAAAGAAATCAGAGATAGAGTATTGGAACAGGAACACAAACTATTTCTATATTTTTCAGGGCTGGAAGGACCCTCGGCTTAACGCCTACCTCATCAAGGACCCATCCTACAATATATCTGAGGAATTGCCAGCCAGTTGGACTTCACCTGAAGACCTCTAATGAAGGAAAAAGAGTTACCTTCTAAAGCCATGCATTCCATTCTCTTCTACAGTACAGATGCTTGGGGCACTCCCCCAGAGACTTCTCACCCTGCCCATCAGACTGCTTGTGATTCATCTTTGATTCTGGCTATTCAAAATAAATTTAAATTGTGTCACTATTGGTCCTCCTCCTCTTACATGAGAATATTATGAGATGCAAAAGTCAGGATAAACTATCGGCATATCATTTCCCTAATCTATGAATTTATTGAATCTGCCCCCAAAGAAAATAAGATTATTCTAGCATGACCTATTCCCAATGAAAGTGAGATGTATTAGCACTTTGAAGCTATCATTTGCTATCTATTCCTCTAATGTGTTCTATCTAGAATTTGGCCAGAAATGCAAGTTTGTTGACTTTGACACTTGAGCTTCCATTCTTTTTTTTTAATATATTTTATTTGATCATTTCCAAGCATTATTCGTTAAAGACATAGATCATTTTCTTTTCCTCCCCCCACCCCCCATAGCCGACGCGTAAGTCCATTGAGCTTCCATTCTTTCCCCTGATGTGAACATCTAGATATTTGCCTTTCTCTGGTCCTGTGTTCTCTGCAGCATTTCAGTTATGGCTGGCAGAGACTCAGCAAAATTACTCACCAGACCTTTTGGATTCCATTGATCAAGTCATAGGGATGGGGATTGGAAATTTGGCTTGTTATGATACAGAGAACTCTTGGACAAAGATATTCATCCCCTCTACCAATGCAGGCCACCAGCTTTTCTCCAATTCAGTTGCCTAGATGACTAAGGTTAATTGATCACAAAGCTAGCCCATGACAGAGGCAGGATTGGAATGCAGATCTTTCTGGTTCTGAGATCAGCTATTAATCTACTGTAATGTAGACTCTTACTGTCTCTTGGTTAATCCCCGTGCTTAGAAAGAAATCAGCTGTACTAAGGGAGAGATGTTTGGAGATGCCACCGATGCCTTATTGAAACTTTTCCTGCACCACTCATTAGGCTAACTGGGCCCTGCTTCCCTAACCTAAATATTCCTCCAAAGCAGTAAAGATAGCCTTTTAACCTAGTAGTAGTGAGTCAGTTTTCACCAGATCAGCAGGGCAGATGTCCATGATGCCAACTTAGCCTTTCAAATGTGTGGAGAGCTGTTGTTTTGTAGTCAGCCTTCACTCACATTAGTAAATGCCAGCTTTCCAATGGGAAAATGCTCTCTGCACCTCAGTTCCTTCATCTGCAAAATGGGGATACTAAAAGCACCTACTTTTCAGGATTATTTTGAGGCTTCAATGAAAAATAAATTCTATATACATATGAAGTGCTCTGCAGACTTGAAACCAGTGAGCTGCCATTATCACCACCACAAGGATATCGATTGGACCTGAGATGTCATTGATTAAGGGGAAATCCCAAAGGAGGAAACCCCCTCCACCCAGGGCCCTTAGCAAGCCCCTTCTCTGTTACTTAGAGTCTTAGAGAGTTGACAGGCTAAATGCTCTTCCTGGGATCACAGACTAGCCACCACCAGCACCGCCACATCATCCTCTCGATCATCATCCTCTTCCTCTCTTATATTTCTCTTTTGCTTTATAGCAAACAAACTTCATTAATTTATGTGCTTCTCATATCTAGGCATGTCAAAAGCAATAAAAACAGACAATGGACCTGCATATACCCCCAAAGCCTTTGCCAAACTTTGTGCCACTTTTCAAATTTCTCACTCCACAGGAGTCCCCTACAATCCCCAGGGACAAGCGATCATCACTGGAATTCGATTTGCCCAATGCTCATTGAGTGCCTGCTGTCTTCAGGACGGCTCATCCAAAGCCAAGTCCAGATGTGTCCATTATGCCCCATCCTATAAGCAAAAGAAGTTGGTATTAATATAATACTTAAGATTTACAAGCTACATTTCATAAGAGTTTCCAAACAACCTTGTCAGGCATGTAACAATGGAGGCATTCTTAGTCATATTTACAGACAAGGAAACTGAGATTCTGAGAGTTTAAGTCATTTGTCCCTCATCAAAAACTTTAAGTGGGGGCAGCTGGGTAGCTCAGTGGATTGAGAACCAGGCCTAAAGATGGGAGGTTCTAGGTTCAAATCTGATCTCAGACACTTCCCAGCTGTGTGACCCTGGGTAAGTCACTTCACCCCCATTGCCTAGCCCTTATCACTCTTCTGCCATGGAGCCAATACACAGTATTGATTCTAAGACAGAAGGTAAGGATTTTTATTATTTTTTAAATAACTTTTAAGTGTTGGAAGCAAGATTTGAATTCAGGTCTTACTGACTAAGTCAAGCACACAAGCCATGTTGTCTCTTAGGTATATCAGAATAGGAAAATATCATAGTACAGTCTCCCCATTTTACAGATGAGGATAAAGAAGACTAAAGAAAGGACCTGGATGACTGACATTCTGCTCAATGGAAGGTTTTCAGAGAATGAGTTTCAAGTCAAGCCTCCAGACCAGTGCCCTTCCAAGGTTGCAGGATGTATTAGAACTTGAATCTTCACCTCTTTCTCCTTATTACCCCCAAGAAACTAGGAATGTGATTGAAACCCAGCAGCAGGGTACCTGGGACATGCAATTGCTCCAGTCATTTCTTTGTCTTTAAAATGCCATATAATTGCTAATGTAATTAGCGATGTATACAGAGGGGGCCTGTGCAATCACGGGGCCTAAGATCAAGTAATTAATGTTCTGTCAACAGAACAGCAACTGTTTCATTAACAACTGCTTGGATCTGGAAACGAGCATTGTCACATACAGACAGAGCAACTCCAACAGTTTCAACTCAACTGATTTTCTTTAAGAAATCATTAAAAATCAATCCACTAGAAGCAAAAACAATGCAACCAATCTTCAGATCCTTACTTTCCAGCTCAAAGGAGAAAAAAATCAAGGAACAAGGAAGGAGGGAAGGAAGGAAAGAGAGAATGGAGGGGGAAGGAAGGAAGGAAGGAAGGAAGGAAGGAAGGAAGGAAGGAAGGAAGGAAGGAAGGAAGGAAGGAAGGAAGGAAGGAAGGAAGGAAGGAAGGAAGGGAGGGAGGGAGGGAGGGAGGGAGGGAGGGAGGGGAAAGGAAGGAAGGAAGGAAGGAAGGAAGGAAGGAAGGAAGGAAGGAGGGAGGGAAGGAAGGAAGGAAGGAAGGAAGGAAAGAAGGAAGGAAAGAGGGAGGGAAGGAAGGAAGGAGAGTAGGAGGGAAGGCAGGAAGGAGGGAGGGAAGGCAGGAAAGAGGGAGGGAAGGAAGGAAGGAGGGAAGAAGGGAGAGGGGGGAGAGACACCGAAACTAGGGAGATTATACAATCAAACATTTATTTGAAGTTAGAGTCCAGTTATTCTATTATGTAGGTAGCTGTGTGATTAATTTACTTGACTATTCTCAGCCTCAGGTTCATTTGTAAAATTAATCATATATTTATTAAGCATGTATCATGTTCCAGGCACTGTGCTAAGAGCTGGGTATCCAAAAAGATAGTCCTTTCCCTCAAGGAGTTTACAGTCTAAAAGGGGAGATAACATGCAAATAAATATATATAAACCAAGCTTTAAAGAGATAAATAGGAAATAACAGAAGAAAGACACTAGAATTAAGAGGGGGTGGGGAAGGCTTCCTGTAAGAGGTGGATTTTAGTTGACATTTCAAGGAAGCCAGGGAGGTCAGTAGTTGGAGTGAAGAGGGAAAACAATCTAGGCATAAGGAACAGCCAGAGAAAATGCCTGGAGCCATTTGAGGGAATGTCTTGGGGAAACAGTCAAGAACTTGAAGGCATCCAGTAGATCTTCTAGGCTACCTCCTTTATCTTACAAATGAGAAAATTAAGATCCACCACCCCCCCCCCCAAAAGACTCAGTGTCACGTGAGTAGTAAAAAGCAGAAGGTATTTTGAAATTGGTTTGAAATTGGGTCCTCTGACTCCGGAGTCCATGTTCCTGCCAATGTCCAATGTTGCTCAGCTCAAAGAGGTGTTGAAATAAAGGCACTTTGTAATCCTTAAGGAGTTAGACACAATGTTAGCCATTTTGAGGTCATGAGGACCACAGATAACTGTGCAGCCTATGAAGAAAGATGGAGTTTGAGTTTTGTTTTTGTTTTGACATTCAGTTGGTTTTATCTTAACATTTTAAATTGTCTCATTTCTTTTTAAAATCATATACTCCTTCCATCCCCCATTTTTACACACTTCTCTGCCCCCCTGCAGAAACAATTTAGCAAAATGCACCCATTTTGATCTGACAGCCCATGCAATGTTCTGTGCCCAAGGAGAATGACTTTCACTTCCTCATCCTCTTTCCAAGACCAGTAGTCGTTACAGATACATTCTATTTAACTATTTTATTGCTCTTTTGTTTCCATGTTCTTAGTCTCTAAATACATTGTTTCCCAGATTTATTTACTTTATTCCACTTGGTTGTTGTCACTGACTTTAATCTTGTCTGGGTTCCTACATGCATTTTCAGCATGATCCAGGATAAGTCACCTGATCCTCAACTTTCTTCTCTCTAGAAAGGGGAGGGACACTGGAGGGACACTCCTCCTCTGATAGCACCTCAGGAGCATAAAAGTATTCCAGACCTTTGAGATGTGGTTGGCTTTCCTTGCTGTCCCCAACATCCTCTACAGAGTTGTCATAGAAACTGACTGGTGAGCTACAAATGTCAAGATATCTGAATGATGAAACCTATCAGCATCCCAGGTCCTATCTCAGGTTGAGGTTGAAATGTTTGGGTAAACTGAGAGAAGAGAGAGTAGGAACATCTCCTATTTCTGTTCTGATTTCTTGGAAAAGCAGGGGGGAGGAGAGAGCAGACAGTAAAAGGAAGTTGGAAAACCTTAGCCTGGGGAGTCAAGAGATTTGGGTTCTATTTGCTACTAGTCAGAACTTCTATAAGTCACCTGGCCTCTGGGAGCCTCCATTTTCCTCAACAGTAAGATGAGGGTAAGTAAAAGATTCCTGTTGACTTTGTTATTCTGTGTTTATAGGATCATAGGTTTAAAGGCAGAATGACTTTTGAGGTCATCTAGGTCATGTCATTTAATGTATGAGAAAACTGAGGTCCAGAGAGGCGATATGTCTTATCCAGGGTCCCACAGATAGAAACTATTAAACTGGAATTTGAACCCAAGCTTCTGACTGTAATCAGTAGCCAATTAACAAGGAAAGACACTTTGATTCCTGTGCTTTTAAGACATTTTGATTCCTGTGACCAAAGCAAAAAATAAAAAAAATGGGAATAAAGTGGCATTTCCACCTCCACCTCCATCTCCTAGTTTAGGGCTTCCATCAAGACTCAGATAAAATTCCACCTTCCACAGGAGGGCTTTTCTAGCCTCCCCCAGCTGCTGGTGCCTGCATCTCTGAGCTTCCAACTCCTCTCAACATAATTTGTACCTACTGTATCTTCTCTATTAGAATAAAAGCTCTCTAAGGTCAGGGGTTGTTTTCCCTTTTCTTAGTACCTCAGTGCTTCCAATGCCTTGTATGCTGATTGATTGATAGGCTTCTTTGCCAATTTGATTGATGTCAGTTGTTTTCATTTACATTTCTCTTAGTGATTTGAAATAACCTTCTATACAGTTGTTAATGGCTTGCAATTCTATTTTTTGTGAAATTATTTGTTCATCTCTTTTTAACTTCATCATTCTAAGGATGGATTTTTGCTGAGTAGAAGAGAGTGCACAGAAAGGGCTTTAAAGGCTGCCTGCCCTTTGATCCAGCCGTACCACAACTGGGTTTGTATCCCAAAGAGATAGTAAGGGGAAAGACTTGTACCAAAATATTCATAGCTGCCCTCTTTGTGATGGCAAAAAATTGGAAAATGAGGGAGCATCCCTCAATTAGGGAATGGCTGAACAAATTGTGGAATTTGATGGTGATGGAATACGATTGTGCTGAAAGGAATGATGAACTGGAGGAATTCCATGTGAACTGGAAGGACCTCCAGGAACTGATGCAGAGTGAAAGGAGCAGAACCAGGAGGACTTGTACACAGAGATGGATATATTGTTGCATAATCAAATGTAACTGACTTTGATGTAATAGACAACGACCCAGGACAATCCAGAGGAACTTAAGAGAAAGATATTATCCACATCCAGAGAAAGAACTGTGGGAGCAGAAAAAAACAGAAGAAAAACATAGGATTGATCACATGATTTGATGGGGATAGGATTGGGGTATTGGTGTTAAAAGATTACTCTACTGCAAATATGAATAACATGGAAATAGGTTTTGAACAATGATACATGGATAACCCAGTGGAACTGCTTGTCAGCTCTGGTAAGGGGGAGGGAAAGAGGGGGGAAATCATGAATCATGTAAGCATGGAAAAATATTCTAAATAAGTTTAAAAAAAGAAGAGCATGCATAAGTAGATTGGACAAAATGAGGCCATGATATCAGGTATCTTTAAAAAATTTTTAATCGATTTATTTCTCTATATATTACATTCAAATACATAGATCATACCCTCCTTATGTTCCTCCCGTCAGAGAAGGCATCATATGACAAAAAGATATAAGTATATGTAAAACCATATCTTGTTTCTCTCAAGGTATACATGCATGGGTCATCGTCCAAACAATATTTCTGTTGGCTGTATATAATGTTCTCTTGGTTCTGCTTGTTTCACTCTTCATAACTTCATGTTGGCCTTTCCATTAAAAAAATAACCCACCCATCAATTCTTGTGGCATGGTAGTATTCCATCACAAGCATACACCACAATTTGTTAGCCATTCCCCAATTGATGGGCATCCCATCAATTTCCAGTTCTTTGCCACTTCAAAGAGAGCTGCTATAAATATTTTAGAACATACAGGATCTTTTCCTTTCCCCTGATCACTTAGGAAATAAACTTTATAGTGACCTTGCTGGCTCAGAAGGCAGACACACTTGTGCAACTTTTGGAGTATAATTCCAGATTTTCTCCAAAATGTCAGTCAAGGATTTCTTTTCCTCCCAGGCCCTGCTTTCTGTGTTTGTCATTCTTTGTAGCTCCCAGATCACCTTAGGATGCTTTGTGGTCTTGTGGACACTGACTTGACCAAGACAGCATGGCTAGACAGGTCTGAGACTGCACTGCCTCCCTTTGCCACCCCCCCAGTCCTTTTCACTGTTGTTTGCAGTGGACAACTGCTTTGTGAAAACCCTTTCTTGGTCAGGAAGAGACCAGAGCTGTGAGAGCTCCTTGATATCCATCGCCAGCATCTCCACACTCCATTGTTTGCACGTCTCCTTACTCTTTGCCCCTTCTCAGAGGAAAAGGAGGTGTGGGCCTCCTGTCCCCCCACCCCTACGTTCTACCTCTTGCTCTGAGAACAGTGTCAAGTGGGTAGCAGTGTTTCTTTTGGAAATGGGGTAGCCCATTGGTGAGCTTTGGCAGAGGACTTCGTTACAGAGTTTCAGAGGAAGCCAATCTTTGCAGCCAGATGCTCGAGGGCACCCTCAGGGTCAGGGTCTAGTGGAGGAAGGTTTGAGGACCAGGAAAGGAGCTTGGCTTGAGAGGCAGAGGCCCTGGGCCCATGTGGAAGATGGTGAAAACAGCAAGGGCATGGACTAGCTAGATACCGCTTTGTGGTTGACAAAGTACTTTGCACACAATCTGTCACTTGGGCTTAATGCCAACCCTGTGAGGCACGCAGACTCACCCAATTGGAGATCTGGAAGGGACCTCAGGTGCAGTCTAGCCAAAACCATTTTTGATGTTGTTGTCATCAAGTCATTTCAGTTGTGACCCCATTTGGAGTCTTCTTGGCAAAGATACTAAAATGGTTTGTCATTTTCTTCTCCTGCTCAGCTTACAGATAAGGACATTTAGGCAAACAGGGTGAAGTGATTTGCCCATGATCACATGACTAGTAAGAGTCTGAGGCTAGATTTGAACTTAGGTCTTCCTAACTCCAGGCCTGGCACTCCATCCACTGTACCACCCAGCTGCCCTAGGCTAAAACAAACAGAAAAAAAAAAACCCTCACTCTAATATCCCCAGCAAGTAATCAACTGCTATTATTCGCATTCTAGATTTGAAGAAACTGAGGCTGCAAGTTTAAATGATCTTCCTTAGGTCGTAGAGCTAGTGTCTGAAATAAGACTGGAAATTAACCCTTCCTCACTCCATGAACAGCTTTCTATCAGCTATGATACTCCTTCTATGACTCTGGACAGGACTGGGTTCAAATTCTGAAGCTCACATTTACAGTCTGTGTGACCATGGACAAGTCATTGTCTCTGAATTATTACTTTATCTATGAATCAGAGATGAGAATTCCTTAAGTAAGTAAGAAGTACTTACCTGTTGATGGGAAGAGAAGTCATAACATAGAAGGTAACAGTTTATAGATAAATGTGCTAGGAAAACAACTCTCAAACATTGCCCTTGTGGGAGCTGGAAACCAGTGGGGCTCATGGGAGAGGCATCACCAAAATGGGACCCTGTGCAGAGATTATCCTGGGTAATTGTTTTGGGTATCTTCGAGGGTAGCTGGAACAATCTGAGGTAAAACATTGGGAGAGCACTTAGTTACAAAAAGGAAGGCAGACCTAACCTCTTTATGCCCTGGGACAAAGCCCCCTCTGCCTGACGCTAGTTATACTGCTTGTAAACTCTACCTCCCAGGGCTTGTGGCAGGAAAGCATTTTGTAAACTATAAATGACTGTAACTGGGAGCTCTTGTTATTATCAGCAGGGTAATGGGGGTGTCACGAGGATAAAATATTTTGTGGATGAATTGCTTTGGAGAGCATTAAGTCACATCAAAGGCTACATAGATTTTCTGTGGGTGCTTAAGACTTGAGAGTAGGGCTTATTTTCAAGCTTGGTGAAATAATGAAAGGAAAAAGGGCAGAGAAATGTAGACTTTTTAGAGCTGGGAGGAGATAGTTACTTATTTTACAGACAAAGAAGCTGAAGCCCAGAGAGGGTGAGATTTTCCCAAAATTACACAGCTAGCTAGAGACAAAACCCCCTGACTGCCCACCCAGCCGCAGTTGCCCTTTTTAGGATGGGGTAGACAAGACATGACAAAGAAGACCACAATCCTGTGGAGAAAACCCCTCTACTCTCTAACCCACCCTGGTTGTCCAGATACTTTTCAGGCCCATCTGACTCTTCATGACCCCATGTGAGGTTTTCTCAGTAAAGATCTGAGAGTGCTTTGTTTGCTATTTCCTTCCCCAGCTCATTTTACAGAGGAGGAGACTGAGGGAAACAGGGTTAAGCAACTTGCCCAGTGTCTGACGGGTGTTCCTGCCTCCAGGAAGTACTTTATCCATTGCAGCATCCAGTTGTCCCTTACTCACCCTTCTCCCTTTCCTTTACCTATGTGGATATTGTCAGGAGGGAAGCCTTTCTGACTCAGGACTAGCTTCTCCAGGTTCATTCCCTGGTGGTGATGGTGTGGAAACTGCACAGTTTTCATATTTTAAAAACTTTTGGCAATTCCTGTTCTTTCAGCATGATAGATACGCAAACCCTCATCTCTTATATATATGTAATTTGTCACTCACTGTCTGTGTCTCTGTTTCTGACTGTGTCTCTATGCCTATCTCTCCCTCTCCTTCCCCCCTCCCTCCTCCTCCTCTCTCTCCCTCCTCTTCTCTCTCCCTCTCTCTCTCTCCCTCTATCCCTCCCCCCTCTCTCTCTCCTCTCTCTCCCCCTTCTCTCTCTCCCTCTCCCTCTTTCTCTTTCTCTCCCTCACTTTTTCTCTCTCTTCCTCTTTCTCTCTCTCTCCCCCCTCCCTCTTTCTCTCTCTCCCCTTCTTTCCCTCTCTCCCTCTATCTCCCTCTTTACCTCTCTCACTCTTTCTCTCTTTCCTTCTTTCTCTCTCTCCCTCTCTTCCTCTTTCTCTTTCCTCTTCTTTCTCTCTCTCCCTCTCTCCCTCTATCTCTATTTCCCTCTCTCTCCCTCTTTCTCTCTTTCCTTCTTTCTCTCTCCCTCTCCCTCTTTCTCCCTCTCTCTCCCTCTCTCTCCCTCTTTACCTCTCTCTCACTCTTTCTCTCTTTCCTTCTTTCTCTCTCTCCCTCTCTTCCTCTTTCTCTTTCCTCTTCTTTCTCTCTCTCCCTCTCTCCCTCTTTCTCTTTCCCCTTCTTTCTCTCTCTCCCTCTCTCCCTCTATCTCTATTTCCCTCTCTCTCCCTCTTTCTCTTTCCCCTTCTTTCTCTCTCTCCCTCTCTTCCTCTTTCTCTTTCCTTCTTTCTCTCTCCCCTTCTTTCTCTCTCTCCCTCTTTCCCTTCCTCTCTCTCTTTCCCTCCCTTTCTCTCCCTACTCCCCCCTTTTCCTCTTTCTCCTCCTCTTTCTCCCCCCCCCCCCTCTCTCTTTCCACACACACTGAGCTTTCTTATATGGATTTGGCTCTATCAGGGATCATTTGCACTAAACTTCATTCAACAGAAGGTTCCCCGAGGTTGTGTTTTAAATCCTTACAGAATATGAATTTACAACATTCAGTTTCTACCCATATTTTACAGATGAAGCCACTGAGGTCCAAAGGTGTGAGGTGGCTTAGCAAGTTTGTAGTTGAGCCTGGTCTACAAACCAGGGTTCCTCTCTGTTCAAGTCTTGCACTTTGTCTAACATGACACAATTGTCTTTATTGGCTTCAACTGGCCTGACCCTGCTGCTTATTTGGCCAAATGATTCCACTTCATCCTCTATCGAATTACCTCCATGGGTGACTACTTAGCTGCCAATGGATTTTTCTTAGGCACAAATCTTACCATGTCACTCTCCTGCTCAATCAACTTCAGTGGCTCCCCACTGTCTAAATAAAGCAGAAACCCCAAGAGCATCTGGCCCACAAGACTCCCAATACTTTCCTGTGGAAACCAGATGAAAAGGTAATTGGGAAATATTTTACGAAATTCAAAACCAAACCAAAACATGTTGTTACCTTTAAAACAAAGTCAATATGTAGCCTTTGGGCATCCTGATATAGAGTTTAGTGGTCCCTATTTCTATCTGAGTTTGATGCTGCTCTTCTGGGCCACTGAGATGATAGCTTTCAGAGAAGGTGATGGCCTGCATTGATAGAGGGAGTATCCTTATCCAGGAGCTCCATCTACCAATAAAATTATAGATCTAGGGGGCAGCTGGGTAACTCAGTGGATTGAGAGCTAAGCCCAGAGATGGGAAGTCCTGGGTTCAAATCTGACCTCAGACACTTCCTAGCTATGTGCCCCTGGGCAAGTCACTTGACCCCCATTGCCTAGCTCTTACTACTCTTCTGCCTTGGAACCAATACACAGTATTGACTCCAAGATGGAAGCTGAGGGTTTAAAAAAATTACAGATCCACGCCATTGCCCCTTATGCTTACATGTATATATACATATGAAACATGATATATATGTATACATGTATGTTCCCTGCCCTTCTTTCCCTCCTGCAAATAGAATATAAGTTCTCTAAAATTGGGAATTGGTCCATTTTTTAGAAATACTTGATTGATTTCAAGGCAAATGACTTTAACTCCCCATCCTCAGTTTCCTCAAATATAAAATGAAAAGTTGGCCCCAGAAGACCCCGGCAGTCCCCACATCCTCTCAATTCATGCTGCCCTGAGCCTGAGGGAGACACAGCTTGAGAAGCATTTTGTCCCTGGGGGCAGCCACCCACCCCTTTGTCCAGGTCCTCCCGGAGTGGGGACCACAGGCGTGGCAGTAGCCTGGGCTGAATCAGCTTCTTATGGCACAGAAGCCAGCACAGGACATGGATGACTGCATAATTAGTTCCTCTCCTTCCCATATGGAGCAGCTCAGCTCCTGAGCCTCAGTGGGGAATTCCTCATATGTTGCTAGGGTCTCCTTCTGGGATTACATCTTAAGAGGTGTGCGTGCGGGAGGAGGAGTCCACCACACTGACAAATGAATCAGAGAGAAAGAGGGAAGAAATCAGGGAAAAAGGCTCTAGGTGAGAGGGGAGAAGAGGCAGGCCAGCATGGGCTCCCAGCTGCTTGTGCTCTCTCCCCCCCACCCTGTCTTCCTTCCTTCCTTCCTTCCTTCCTTCCTTCCTTCCTTCCTTCCTTCCTTCCTTCCTTCCTTCCTTCCTTCCTTCCTTCCTTCCTTCCTTCCTTCCTTCCTTCCTTCCTTCCTTCCTTCCTTCTCTCTCTCTCTC
This sequence comes from Monodelphis domestica, assembly GCF_027887165.1. Taxonomy (NCBI): domain Eukaryota; kingdom Metazoa; phylum Chordata; class Mammalia; order Didelphimorphia; family Didelphidae; genus Monodelphis; species Monodelphis domestica. The sequence goes on along the minus strand of NC_077227.1, from coordinate 742,594,482 downwards.
TCTCTCTCTCTCTCTCTCTCTCTCTCTCTCTCTCTCTCTCTCTCTCTCTCTCTCTTTCTCCCCCCCCCCCCCCCAGCTCCTTCCCTTCCTGACCTGGAGTGGGCCCCCTGGGAGCCCATTGCCCTCCTGGCTGGGACTTATTGCCTAGTCATAAATCTTGGCCGCTGCTTAGGAGAAAAGAGGGAGATGGCGGGAGGGGGCAGCGGGGAGAGACAGAGATGTCTGGTAAATGCTGAAGGGTCAGCGAAGACTCTTTAACTCGGGTTTCATAACTCGAGAAATATTTTATCACCCTTGTGAGTCAAACCTCTGAAAATCAATAAGGCTTGAGAGTTGCCTATATTGATCTGAAGGCCCGGGCTGTATTGAAATATTCATGGAGGGCTGGCTTCGTGCCGGGAGGATCCTGGGGGGGGGGGCAGGCAGGGCGGGGGGGGGGGGTGTCTAGCTGGAAGGAAGGCTGAGCAGTAGGTAGATTCCTTAAGTAAAAGCCACGCACGTTTCCATGAAAAATAGATTAATTCTATTAGTCGGCCTAAAATCTCCCACTTAAAAGGGAATGAGCTTGTTTGTCAGACAAACAGGCCACTGGCAAAGCCGGTGCAAACATTTATTTATTGGTATTTAATAGCTAGAGAGCCGGGGAGACTTGATCAAATTAGCGGCAGGGGCCTCCTGGGGGCTCGGAGGGGCTGCTTTGTTTGGAAAGCCAATTTGGACAGGGCCTCTTTGATCTTCACTTTCCCCGTTTGAGCAGGCCTCTTAGTCTCACTCATTTCACTGGAGGATTGGGATTCCAGCTTCTCCAGCAATCTCCAAAGCAGTGCATTAGAAGGGAATTGTCTGCCTGTAGTCTTCGAGGCTCAATACCCTTGATACTAATTTCGTGTGATGCATTTCACCAGATGTGTCTACCTGCGCGCGCGAGGATGCCCAGGAGACCGCTGGGGCTTGCTTGGGAGTACTCAACTTGGATTTCTCCCCCCCTCGGCCCCCCGAAAAGGGATTGGATGAAAGGCATCCATAATTTAAAATCTGCATAGAGATGTGACATATGTTACAAATATTTGAGAAAAACCATGCAAGGAATCACACAACAACAACATATGGGGGAGCAGCTCCAAATAACAAGCCGTGGTTAAAAATAATTTGTTACCTGTAGCTCCCTTCTCTTTCCTTACCGATGGGTGACTAACGAAGGAAAGGGGCCAAAAGCCAACCTCTCCGAACAAGCCCAGCGTGACGTCTTTGACCCATCTGGATGACGGAGAATGGTAGAGCTGGAGATGACCTTAGAACACAGAACGTTAGAGCTTGGAACGTAGACTATTTATTGCAGAGAGATTGGCCAGGAGGATCGTGGGGTTGAAGATGAGAAAGTGGAAACTCGACGAGGGAAAGCTGACTTGGCAAGCATGACAGGATTGGAACCTTGGTCCTCTGACTCCAAATGGCCAGCTCTTCCTCCTACATCCTCCAGCTGGCAAGACTGGGGGGATCTGGTCCAGGAGCCAGAGAACTGCTTTTGGTCCTGGGGGCTTTGCTTTCCGTCCTGCTTTTTCTGTTCTCTTCTTGGGTGACCTTGGTCAAATCAAGCCCTCCTTCTCCAGCCTTAATTTCCTCTCAGAGAAAACAAGGAAGTTGGACTCAATGATACCCAAAGACCTTTCCAACTCTAAATCTGGGGATCCTTTACCTTCCCACCCCAATCAATCAGTCATGACAGAGGCTTTTCCTCTGTTTAAGGTCTATTACTGGTATATAGGCAGGACTGCTTTTTCCTTGTTATCTTTTCGTATAATCTTCATTTCTGGATCTAGCCATCCCTCCTCCACTACCCAGAACATCATAACAAAAATGGTTTTTTAAATGCAAAAATGAGCATTTTATTAAAACAAATCAACATGGAGAGGCAGCTAGGCATTTAGAAGGAACACTAGCTCTGGTTTCAGAGGACCCTGCTTGTGTGGGCTTGGGTGGGTCATTGAACTTCCTAAGCCCTGCTTTTCTCACCTGTAAAAAAGAAAGGTTTGAATTAAATGTCCTCAGAGACTTCTTCTGTTTCTAAATCTATCATTCTATGTGTGAATATGGAATGAATCTGGCAACATATGTTATGTTACATTCCTGCATTGGCAAAAAAAAGAAGAGGCCATTTTCCTGACTCTTCTCTAGGGGCTTATTGTGGACAGTCAGTCAGTTAATTAGCATTTATTAAATGCCTACTATGTGCCAGGGACTGTGCTAAGGGGGGGGGTGTATAATTGCACTGGGTTCAATTCTGTTTTATTGTCATTCTTCTTTCCATTCATATTACCATAGTCATCGTACATGTTGTGTTCCTGGTTCTGCTGCCTTCACTTTGCATCATTTCATATGAGTTTTCTAAGGCTTTTCTGAATCCTTAGGGGGCACATGGGCACAGACTTCTGCAATGGGATTCAGGGAGACTTTTGGGGTCAGGGAGAAATTGGGGTCAATTTCTACACTAGATACTGGGTGAGCATGGGCAGTGCTCATGACTTGCCTCATCTTCATCTGTAAAATGGGCATACTAATGGAACCTACTCGCACAAGGCTGTCATTAGGATCAAATTTATACATACACTATAGATGTGCATACACATATATAAACATAGAAACATATAGTACAGTACCCAAACTTTCAAGAGCTCTATACATACAAGCTTTTAAGATGATTTTCATTTCTCATAGGTCCACTAATCTTTTTTTAAAATAACCCTTAACTTCTGTCTTGGAATCAATACTGGCTATTGGTTCCAAGGCAGAAGAGTGGTAAGGGCTAGGCAATGGGGGTTAAGTGACTTGCCCAGGATCACACAGCTGGGAAGTGTCTGAGACCAGATTTGAACCCAGGACCTCCTGTCTCTGGGCCTGACTCTCAATTCACTGAGCTACCCAGATGCTCCCCCCCTTCTTTTATAAAGTCCACTAATATTCTATCATGGTCAGGGAGAGGGATATTTTCCATCCACCACACTGAGCTTGATATCGGGAATACCTTAATTCAGATCTGGCCTCAGATACTAGCTTTATGACAATGAGCCTGTCTAACTCAGTTTCCTCATCTGAAAAATAAGCTAGAAAAGGAAATGGCAAGTCATGCCAGTATTTTTGCCAAGAAAACTCCAAAAAGGGTCAGGAAGAGTCAGACATAACTGGCAAATGACTAAACAACAACAAATATTCCATAATATTCATGGAGCACACTTCCTTTGGCTATTACCCAACCAATCTGCTTCTACTTTGTTTTCAGATTTTGCTGCCATAGAAAAAGCTCCTATGAATATTTTGATGTAGATCAGAATTTCTTCTCCATCTTTGACATCCTTAAAGGGTAGGATTCTGGTTCAGAGTGGGGACATTTTAGAGCAGTAGCTGCCCCAACTTTATAGGCAAGGGAAAAAAACAGAGAACATGAGTGACTAGCTCCCAGTCACACAGCACACACAATCAGATCCTCAACAGAGCTTGTGGGAGAGCAGATGATGGCAGGAGTGAGGAATGGGGGCTGGGGCCCATCCAAGAGGCTCGGCCATGCTCAATTTTTGTTGCATCTCACAATGAATATGACCATCAATCATTTCTCCAACACCTTCATACAGTATTTACGAAGTGCTTTATAATCCCCCCCCTCATTATTCCTCTTGGGGTAAATCAGAATTTTTATTATTATTCCCATTTAATAGATCAAGGAATAGCAGCATAGAGACCCTTTCCTAGCGCCTCACAGCAAGAGCTGGGATTAGTGCTAAAATCCCTAAATCCCTGGTCCATCGCCTAGCCCACCAACTATTGTTCCCCCACCCCCACTCAGCAGGCGCTGCAGGGTCTTGTTACCTCTACCATTTCCTCTTTTTCCAGGTAGGAACCAGAAGCTCAGACCAAACAGGGGCTTCAGGCAGCTGCTTCCCAACCTTTTGAGCATAGGAGAGACCTGAGTATATCTGTAGGCAGTACGGAGGAATCCAAGGGGGACTGAAGATACGAGACAGAGAGAATAATTGTTAGAGAAAGCATCTGAAAGAGGAAGGAGGGGATGGGCTCAAAAGCACAAATACAGGGACTGGCCTGGCAAGGAGACGGAACACCTCATTCTCAGATACTGGGCTAAGAAAACAATAGACTTAAGGAGAGCATTCAGGGGCTAGGGGCAATGGGACATAGGAGAAGAGGACACTTATAACAAATGGATGGTCTCTATCTGCCTAAAAATTCAAGAGGTGAGATCCTCTTCTAAGAGAGAGGGGGAATAAAGGACAATGGAGGGAGGAGAGAAACATTCCAAGGGAAGTGAAAAGGCCTTGAATCGATGTGATGAAAAATAAAAGAGAGGGGAAAGAAGGGAAGAGATGGGAGAAAGAAGGAGCAAGGGACAGAGGGGGAGAGGAAAGGAAGAAGGGATAAATGAAGGAAAGGAAGAAAGGGATGGAAGGAGGAAGGAAAAAAGAATTGAAGGAAAAGAAGAAAAGTGAAGGGGAAAAAAGAAAGGAAGGAAGGAAAAAATAAATGATAGATAGTTTCCCAGGGACTATGCTAAACTCTGAGGTCAGGATAAACTTTCTAATGACAAGAGCTATAAAGTGGATATAGTGAATCCTTTCTCATCCCAGCCCACTCCCCCTTACTATAGGGCTTCCAGGAGAATAATAATGGCTAAATTTATATAGTACTTAATATGTAACAGGCACTCTGCTAAGTGCCTTACAATTGTTGTCTTATTTAATACTCCCAACAGCTCTGACAGGTAGGTACTATTATTATATCCATTTTACAGATGAGGAAATGGAGACAGATAAAGATTAAGTAACTTGTCCAAGGCTGCACAACTTGCAACTGTGAGGCTACATTTAATCTCAGGTCTTCCTGACTTTATACTGAGCATTCTATCCACTGTACCACCTAGCTGCAGAAGATAGAAAAATCTTTGCCAAGGATGTTGTAAATGGGATTCTTGCCCAGACAGTATGTTGGAAATAATGGTTCTGGAGATCTCCTCCAGCTTCAAGATTCTAGGATTCTGGGAGTCATCAAACCATAGGCATTTGACCAATTCTTCTAGTTCTCCAGACATCATACAGGTGATAGATAATTATTGTTTTGGAATCTTGCAACAGAATTCTGAAAATTCAAAATGGTAGGTGATCCATAGAGCAAGGAAGAGACACACAGAAGTCACTAGCAAGGTGCAGCAAATTCCAGTGCTCAAATAGATAAGGAAAATAAACACGAGGATCATTTAGGAGCCAGTATTAGTCATCTATTCCAGCCTTTCACCCCTCAATTGTTTTTACTTTTTAAACATTATTTTATTTGGTTATTTACAAACATTATTCATTGGAAACAATGATCATTATCTTTTCCTCCCCCCGCCCCCCTCCCACCACTTCTCCCATAGCCGACGCACAGTTCCACTGGGTTTCACATGTGTTCTTGGTTCGAACCTATTTCCATGTTGTTGGTATTTGCATTAGAGTGTTCATTTAGAGTCTCTCCTCAGTCATTTCCTCTCAGCCCCTGTAGTCAAGCAGTTGCTTTTCATCAGTGTTTTTACTCCCACAGTTTGTCCTCTGCTTGTAGATAGTGTTTTTTTTTTCTTCTCATAGATCCCTGCAGATTGTTCAGGACATTGCATTGACACTAGTGGAGAAGTCCATTACATTCGATTATACCACAGTGTATTAGTCTCTGTGTACAATGTTCTCCTGGTTCTGCGCCTCTCACTCTGCTTCACTTCCTGGAGGTTGTTCCAGACTCCATGGAACTCCTCCACTTTATTATTCCTTTGAGCACAATCTAATATTCCATCACCAAAAGCTACCACAATGTGTTCAGCCATTCCCCAGTTGAAGGGCATCCCCTCATTTTCCAATTTTTGGCCACCACAAACAGTGCAGCTATGAATATTCTTGTACAAGTCTTTTTCCTTATTATCTCTTTGGGGTACAGACCCAGCAGTGCTATGGCTGGATCAAAGGGCAGACAGTCTTTTATTGTCCTTTGGGCATAATTCTAAATTGCCCTCCAGAATGGTTGGATCCATTCACAACTCCACCAGCAATGAATTAATGTTCCTATTTTGCCACATCCCCTTCAGCATTCATTACTTTGCATAGCTGTCATGTTAGCCAATCTGCTAGGTGTGAGGTGATACCTCAGAGTTGTTTTGATTTGCATCTCTCTGATTATAAGAGATGTAGAACATTTTTCATGTACTTATTAATAGTTTTGATTTCTTTGGCTGAGAACTGCCTGTTCATGTCCTTTGCCCATTTATCAATTGGAGAATGGCTTGATTTTTTGTACAATTGATTTAGTTCTTTGTAAATTTGAGTAATTAGACCTTTGTCAGAGGTTTTTATGAAGATTGTTTCCCAATTTGTTGTTTTCCTTCGGATTTTAGTTATATTGGTTTTCTTTGTACAAAAGCTTTTTAATTTGATGTAGTCGAAATTATTTATTTTACATTTTGTGACTCTTTCTATGTCTTGCTTGTTTTTAAAGTCTTTCCCTTCCCAAAGGTCTGACATGTATACTATTCTGTGTTTACCTAATTTACTTATAGTTTCCTTCTTTATGTTCATGTCAGTCACCCATTTTGAATTTATTTTGGTGTAGGGTGTGAGGTGTTGATCTAATCTTAATCTCTCCCATACTGTCTTCCAGTTTTCCCAGCAGTTTTTATCGAATAGTGGATTTTTGACCCAAAAGCTGGGATCTTTGGGTTTATCATATATTGTATTACTGAGGTCACTTGCCCCAAGTCTATTCCACTGATCCTCCTTTCTGTCTCTTAGCCAGTACCAAATTGTTTTGATGACTGCTGCTTTGTAATATAGTTTAAGATCTGGGACTGCAAGGCCCCCTTCCTTTGTATTTTTTTTTTCATTATTTCTCTGGATATCCTCGATCCTTTGTTATTCCAAATGAACATTGTTATGGTTTTTTCTAAATCAGTAAAGAAATTTTTTGGAAGTTCTATGGGTATGGCACTAAATAGATAGATAAGTTTGGGTAGGATGGTCATTTTTACTATATTGGCTCGTCCTACCCATGAGCAGTTAATGTTTTTCCAATTGCTCAAGTCTAGTTTTAGTTGTGTGGAGAGTGTTTTGTAGTTGTGTTCATATAGTTCCTGTGTTTGTTTCGGGAGATAGATTCCTAGGTATTTTATTTTGTCTAAGGTGATTTTGAATGGGATTTCTCTTTTTAGTTTTTGCTGCTGAACTATGTTGGAGATGTATAGAAATGCTGATGACTTATGTGGGTTTATTTTGTATCCTGCAACTTTGCTAAAGTTGTTGATTATTTCGATTAGCTTTTTGGTTGAATCTCTAGGATTCTTTAAGTAGACCATCATGTCATCTGCAAAGAGCGATAGCTTAGTCTCCTCCTTGGCTATTTTGATGCCTTCAATTTCTTTTTCTTCTCTAATTGCTACTGCTAGTGTTTCTAGTACAATGTCAAATAGTAGAGGTGATAATGAGCATCCTTGTTTCACTCCTGATCTTATTAGGAATGAATTTAGTTTATCCCCATTGCAGATGATATTGGCTGATGGTTTTAGATATATACTGTTTATTATTTTTAGGAACGACCCTCCTATTCCTATGCTTTCTAGTGTTTTCAATAGGAATGGATGTTGTATTTTATCAAAGGCTTTTTCTGCGTCTATTGAAATAATCATGTGATTTTTGTCGGTTTGCTTGTTGATATAGTCGTTTATGTGGATAGTTTTCCTAATATTGAACCAGCCTTGCATCCCTGGTATAAATCCTACTTGATCATGGTGGATGACCCTTCTGATCACTTGCTGGAGTCTTTTTGCTAGTATCCTATTTAAGATTTTTGCATCTATATTCATTAGGGTGATTGGACTATAATTTTCTTTCTCTGTTTTTGACCTGCCTGGTTTTGGAATTAGTACCATGTTTGTGTCTTTGCTTATTATGTCAAATAGTTTGTATAGTATTGGGATTAACTGTTCTCTGAATGTTTGATAGAATTCACTTGTGAATCCGTCGGGCTCTGGGGATTTTTTCTTAGGGAGTTCTTTGATGGCCTATTGGATTTCATTTTCTGATATGGGATTATTTAAGAATTCTATTTCCTCTTCTGTTAGTCTAGGCAGTTTGTATTTTTGTATATATTCACCCATATCACCTAGATTGCTGTATTTATTGCCATATAATTGGGCAAAGTAATTTTTAATGATTGCCTTGATTTCCTCTTCATTGGAGGTGATGTCCCCCTTTTCATCTTTGATGCTGTTAATTTGCTTTTCTTCTTTCCTTTTTTAAATTAGATTGACCAGTACTTTGTCTGTTTTGTTTGTTTTTTCAAAGTACCAGCTTCTAGTCTTATTTATTAAATCAATAGTTCTATCACTTTCTATTTTATTAATTTCTCCCTTAATTTTTAGGATTTCTAGTTTGGTTTTCTGCTGGTGGTTTTTAATTTGAATGCTTCCAAGTTTTTTATTTGCATTTCCAATTGATTGATTTCTGCGCTCCCTAGTTTGTTAATATATGCACTCAGAGATATGAATTTACCTCTGATTACTGCTTTGGCTGCATCCCAAAAGGTTTGAAAGGATGTCTCACCATTGTCATTTTCCTTGATGAAATTATTAATTGTTTCTGTGATTTATTCTCTAACTAAATGATTTTGGAGTATCATATTGTTTAATTTCCAATTAATGTTTGATTTGGTTTTCCACGTGCTGTTACTGATCATTATTTTTATTGCCTTGTGATCTGAAAAGGCTACATTTATTATTTCTGCTTTTCTGCATTTGAGTTCAATGTTTCTGTGACCTAGTGTATGGTCAATCTTTGTGAATGTGCCATGTGGTGCTGAGAAGAAGGCTTATTCCTTTTTGTCCCTATTTATTTTTCTCCATATGTCTAGTAACTCTAATTTTTCTAAGATTTCATTCACTTCTTTTACCTCTTTCTTATTTATTTTTTGATTTGATTTATCTAAATTTGATAATGGTTGGTTCAAATCTCCCACTAATATTGTTTTATTGTCTATTTATTCCTTCAATTCTCCTAGTTTCTCCATTAGAAATTTGGGTGTTATATTATTTGGTGCATACATGTTGATTAGTGATATTTCCTCATTATCTAAAGTCCCTTTTAACAAAATATAATTACCTTCCCTATCCCTTTTAATCAGGTCTATTTTTGCTTTGGCTTTATCAGATATCATGATTGCCACTCCTGCCTTCTTTCTGTCAGTTGAGGCCCAGAAGGTCTTACTCCATTCTTTAATTCTGACCTTGTGGGTGTCTACCCACCTCATGTGTGTTTCTTGAAGACAACATATGGTAGGGTTTTGGATTCTAACCCATTCTGCGATTCGTCTAGGTTTTGTGGGTGAGTTCATCCCATTCACATTCAAAGTTATGATTGTGACTTGTGAATTCTCTGGCATTTTGATATCCTTCCCTAATTCTAACCTTTCTTCTTTAGTTCTAACCTTTTAATCCAGTAATTTACTTTAAATCAGTCCCCCTTGTCCCCTCCCTTGATATGTTTCCCTTTCTAGCCCCTCCCTTTTTTTTCCCTCCCCCTCCCCCCTCTCCTTCCCTCCCCTTTTGCTTTCCTTCCCCCCCTCCCGCCCTTGGTTTTCCCTTCTCCCTACCCTTGTTGGGTAAGATAGAATTCAAGGTCCCAATGGATCTGGATGTTTTTCCCTCTTAGAGTTGATTTCCCTGAGAGTAAGGTTTAAGTAAAAACTCTCTTCCTCTCCTTCTTATAGGAGTTTTCTTCCCCTCCCCTTCCTGTGTGAATCTTTGTGTGAAAAAGATTATTCTATTTGATTTTTCTTTTCCCCCTATTTACACATTACATTTTCCATATATTAATATACATAGATTGATATAAATGTAGTCCTTATAGAAGAGAGTTTGAATAAATGAAAAGATAACAATTTTCTCCTTTTCCCTTTCCTTCATATTTACCTTTTCAGGTATTCCATGCTCTTTGTTTTCGATATCAAACTTTCCACAGAGTTCTGGTTTTTTCTTTGTAAAAAGTTGGAAATCTTCTATTTTGTTGAAAGCCCATACTTTCCCTTGGATGTATATAGTCAGTTTTGCTGGATAGCTGATTCTTGGTTGAAGACCCAGCTCTCTTGCCTTTCTGAAAATCATATTCCATGCCTTACAATCATTCAGAGTGGAACTTGAAAGGTCTTGTGTGACCCTGATTGGCATTCCTTTATATCTAAATTGTCTTTTTCTGGCTTCTTGTAGGATTTTTTCTTTTGCTTGAAAGCTTTGGAATTTGGCAATTACATTCCTCGGAGTTGTCTTTTGGGGATTTAGTGTAGGGGGTGTTCTGTGAGCTCTTTCAGTGGCAGTATTGCCCCCTTGTTCTAGAATCTCTGGGCAATTTTCTTTTGATTATATCTTGTATTATGATGTCAAGTTTGTTGTTTATTTCTGGATTTTCTGGTAGTCCAATTATTCTTAAATTATCTCTTCTTCCTCTATTTTCCAAGTCTGTCACCTTGTCAGTGAGACATTTTATGTTCTCTTCTAATTTCTTGATCTTTTGGCTTTACTTTATTGATTCTTACTCTTTTACCTGATTGTTGTCTTCCAGCTGCCTAATTCTGACCTTTAAAGCCTGGTTTTCCTTTTCAGTTTGGTCAAACTGGTTTTGTAGTTGCGTGAAATTCTTTTGCATTAATTCCCACTTTTCCTTCCAGAAGGCTTCTATCTTTTTGGTAATTTTCGATTCAAATTCTTCAAAAGTTTGTGGAGAGTTTCCATTTCCTTTGGAAGGTTTCAGCGCATTTGCTTGTGTTTCCTCTTCTATCTCCTATGTATTTTGTATTTTTGCTCCATAAAATGTGTCCAAAGTTTCCCCCTTCTTGTTTTTCCTGTTGTTTTGAGGCTTTTTTGCTTCTGTGCTGTTTGCCATCTCTATCTGAGTGAGGGGGGCTGGCTCTTCTGTTATCTGTCTGGTGTTCAGTGGCTTTAGCCCCAGGCAAATTGTCTATCTTCCCCAGGAAGCTCAGAATTGCTGGTGTTTCGGTGTTTTGGTGTTACTACCCTCCTCAGTTCCCTCCCTATGCTTCTCTGTTGCCTTACTTCTATGCTCTGTGCCTGGCTTGACACTCTCAGATGTATTTCAATGCCTTTGCTGGCCAGAGGAGCCTGCACTCTGAGGGGGAGGGGCCGTGGCATCCAGGAGCTCTGAGGGCTGGTGATAGGATTAACTTCAGACTGAGTATGCCCTGAGGCAGGTACCTTCAGTGAGACTCAGATGGAAGGATCTGGTCAGGGGGCTACAAACTCCCCCGTCTCTCTCTGTTTCCCTGCTGTCTGGGTGCCCCCGTGACTGGCTCAGGTTGTTTTCAGGGTGTGGCCTTCAGAATAGCCAGCTCCCGAGGCCCCCCTGCCTGCCCTGAGGTTCCTGCTGCTGCCTCGGATTCAGCGCTGTGGGTTGGGGGGGAATGGGTCCTGGGACCTTCCTTTTGCCTACCCCTTAGATCCGAGTGATCTCGGGTTCTGACTGTTGGGGCGCCGTACCTTTTGATCCAGGTCCAGGAGGAGTGTTCCCGGGGTCTATTCTGTTGTTTGTTTTGAATTCCGGTGCCCTAGGAGCATTCAGTTTGAGATCGGTAAGGAAGGGTTTCTGGAGCTCTGAACTTTAGCTTTCTCTAAGCTGCCATCTTGACTGGAAGTCTATCACCCCTCATTTTTAAAATTGGACCTATGATTTGATTGGAAAAGGGAACTCCCATTGACAACCCAACCCCCTCTACCATTTCATATTGTTCCCTGCTCTACAATTTAGATACTTGGAGCATTGCTTGGGGGCACTGATTGCTTAAGGGACTTGCCTAGGGTCCCAGGGCCAGTAGACATCAAAAAGAAGACTTAAACTTGGATTTCTAATGATTTTAGTATCAGTGCTCTATTCTCTATACCAGTGATGGTGAACCTTTTAGAGACTGAGTGCCCAAACTGCAACACTCATGCCAAATGTAAGTCAATCCCCCTTACCCCAGATAGGGGAGGGAGGAAGTGCTACCATTGGGCTGCTGGGTAGTGTGAAATGTCCTCAGGCACACATGGAAAGGGGGAGGGGGAACAGCTCCAACACAGGTCTATATTATGCCACCTCTCATTATGAAGAAACTGAGGCCCTACAAAGGGAAATTACTTTCTCAAGGTCATAACAATTGGTCAGTGGCAGGGTTGGGATCTGAATGAATTCATGTCTTTGAAATTCAGATCCATCACCACATTCCCTGTAAGACTGGAAAGGCGATAGGATCAAAGGCAGAAGCATAGAAAGAATCGGAAAGGTGCACTAAGGACATTAAAAACAACAACAACAAAAAACCCTAAAAGATCCATAATGTTGGGCAGATATTTTTTGGAATATTTACATGAAGACTTGGACAAGAAACACCCAGGTTGAGAAGGTACCAAGGGAGAAAGTACCTTGATGGATTGGATTACAGACTGCTTCCTCATTCATTCTTCTTCCTTAAAGGGCTATATAATTGGAGTTATTCCTAGGATGGTAAAATTAAAGACCCAAGAAAGCTTAGAGCTTATCCAATCCAACTCTCTCATTTTGATGATGAGGAAACTGAGGCCCACAGAAGGGAGGTAAATTGGTCAAGGTCACAGAGGTAAGTGACAAAACTAGGATTTGAGCCCAGGGCTTCCAAATGATGATAATCATATTAGTGATGCCATCTTACTCTGATTTGAAAAGTCCATATATGTTAATCATCAAACAGTAGGTCTTAGAGATCAATCATGTCAAATTCCAACCCTTTCTCAAATGACAGGCCTTTACCTAGTCCAGGTCACAGACATCTATATGACTTAGTGGCCTGAAAAAGATTTCCTCCTCTATAGCATTGGGAATTAGGCTAAATACCTTGATTGTTTCTTCCTGCTCTATAAACTAGTGATCCTCTGGTTCAACATTAGCTCTTGAATCTCTCCAAAAAACATGTTCTTGGCAACTCTGCTAGGTCCAGTGATGGGAGCATGCCTCCACCAGATGGAGAGGGAAGATCATTAAACTTTAGTTCACTTAGGAGCATGGTTGTTTTTTGATTAGGGACTACCCTCATTCTCCTCCTTTACAAATACAGGGTTCTAAGTTCTCTGCCTTCTCTGGCATTCAATATTCTTAGCTCTCTCACTGACTCTAGCATTCAGAGTTCTAAGGGTCTTTCAGACTCTATCATTTAATATTCCAAGGCCCTCTCCATCTCTGACATTCTATATTCTAGATCCCTTCCACCTTGAATATTCTATGTTCCAAGATCCCTCCTATAGGGTATGGGAGCCTCTCCTAGATAAGCTCAAGCTGATAGCAGCACTTCAGCCATAGCAAAAATGCCCAGCTAATTAAAGTCAACCTTTTTACTTCCAGATTAAGAGACCATCTTGTAGAGCAGTTAGGTAGCTCAGTGTATTGAAAGCCAGGCTTATATACCTAGCAGATTGGCCAATATGACCGTAAAGGAAAATAATAAATGTTGGAGGGGATGTGGCAAAATTGGGACACTGATGCATTGTTGGCAAAGTTGTGAATTGGTCCAAACATTCTAGAAGGCAATTTGGAACTATGACCAAAGGGCTTTTAAGGAATGCATATCCTTTGATCTAGCAATACCACTCCTAGGTTTGTACCCTAAAGAGATAATAACAAAAATGTTTGTAGAAAAATAATCATAGCTGTGCTCTTTGTGGTGTCAAAAAATTGGAAAATGAGGGGGTGTCCCTTGATTGGAGGATGACTGAACACACTGTGGTATCTGATGGTGATGGAATACTATTGTGATTTCTATATGAACTGGAAGAACCTCTGGGAACTGATGCAGAGCGAAATGAGCAGAACCAAGAGAACATTATACACAGGAAGTGAAACATTGTGGAACAATCCAATGTAATAGACTTTACTACTACAAGACAATCCCAAGAGACTTATGAGAAAGAATGCTATCTACATCAAGAGAAAGAACTGAGAGAGTAGAAACACAGAAGAAAAACAAATGACTCATCATTTGTTTATATAGATATATGATTGGCGGGTTTCATTTTAAAATATTGCTCTGTTGCAAAAATGAATAATATGGAAATAGGTATAAGTGATGACATTTGTATAACCCAGTGGAAGTGTTTATTGGATCCAGGAGGGGGGAGGGAAGTAGGGAGGGAAAGAAAATGAAATATGTAAACATGGAAAAATATTTTAAAAATAAAAATGAAGAAAGCCAGGCTTAGAGATGGGAGGGTCTGAGTTCAAATCTGACCTCAGGCACTTCCTAGCTGTGTGACCCTGGGCAAGTCACTTAACCCCTATTGCCTTGTCCTTACTACTCTTCTGTCTTGGAACCAATATAAAGTTTTGATTCTAAAACAGAAGGTAAAAAAGAGCACATCTTGTTATCTCACTGCTATGACTGGGCAGAGCTCAAAGCCTTCTTTTACTGATAACTATTTAATTTAGGGTTCAGGTACTCTTAGATGCTCCCAAGATTCTCTCTGGCTTAGGTGGAAATGAATCTGAGCCAGGAAAAAAGGTAAGCTAAGGAACCAAGGCCAATGCTCTAATATACCTACCTAGTCTAAATTCTTAACTTTTATCATCCATATCTGTTAACTGCTTTGGTGATACAATCTGACCAGCAAAACAAATGACAACAACAACAAAAACCCTTAATCTCCCTACATATGTATGATAGGAGACTGTCCATATCCATTCCTCATGAGCAAGGGACAGCATGGATGGATGGTTGACGCAATCCTGGCTTGGGCTTTGGAGCACACATAGCCATTTTGTAATTGGCTCAGATCCTCTAACCATGCAATGAAGGCATGAAGAACTGTTGAGTAGCTGCTGAGCCAGGATTGGGGTGCATTGAAAAGATGCTGACTAGGCAAAGGTGACCCTTTGCTTCTTCTTGTTTGGCTGTGATGGAGTGAGAGAAGATCCACGGTCAACATGTGGTCCATGAAAATAGGGCTCTGCTCTCAGCCTCTTTCCATTTGTTCCTTCTTGTTTTAGAAGACAGGAACTACTTTGAAAGGCAGGAATAGAATGCCCCAAGAGGTTTGGGATCTGAAGTCCAGTCAAGGGCAGATAAGACCCAGAAGAGAAACCTGCTTGACCCAGACCAGAAAGAAAACATGACAGTAACTTATCTGCTGGTCATGGTGCATTTGGAAATGAGCTTGGTAGATGATGTCTTTGTAGAAAATGCTTAAGCTTAATGTTAAGTCCACTCTCCCCAGAGAACGATGTGGTTTAGGGGGGAGTGTGCCCCCAGATTTTGTGGCGAAATGTTTGAATTTCTGCTATTGCAATACTTCTCAGAGAATATTCTCTTATAAACATTAATTGATGTTAATTGGTTAAATGAAACTAGTTAATTACTAGTGATTGACATTGGGGAGGATACATCAGAATAATCACCCCAGTCCCCCATGAGAATCATAAGGGGGACATACAGCCTTCTTTGGGGACTCAACTCATCAGGGTAGGAGTTGGGATGAGTGTTCCCAGAGTTTATCTGGGCTACATATGCAAATAGTTATAATCTCACAATCCCTAGTTTTCACCAAAGCTCAGCTCAAGCATCAGCCTTCTAAATTCACCAGCTGTCATTATATCTCCATCTATCCACCAGTGATATTTTATTTGTGAAAGGCAGAGGATTCTCTGGTTAACACAATAAAATCCTAAGGTATGAAACATTGTGATTTTTCCATCAAATCTTCTAATCTTTCCCCAATCTTATGAGATTACAGAATTTGGGCCATAATTTTAATGGGACATAGAAAAATCCTCAGGATTTGCTAGCTGGGGATCAGTCATCATCTACCACATTTCATGGTCTGATTTCATGTCAAGCTGACTACTCTCCAGGGCTCTCAACTTTTCATGGCTGCCCTTTGGGAAGATTTCAGGTCTTCTTCCCAAATGCAAGGGTATATGTGTGTGTGTGTGTGTGTGTGTGTGTGTGTGTGTGTGTGTATGTGTGTATGGGGGTAGGAGGGTGTGTGTAAAGATTTGTTCTTTCCTTCAGCCACCACAGTTTTATTTCTTTATTTATAAGCATGTATACTCTTCTCTGATAGGAGGTAAGTTTCTTGAAGGCAGAGAACATTTTCCTTTGCTTTTGCATCCTTCTCCCTCCTCAACTCCTCTATCTGGCATCCCTGGTTTCTTTCAAGCCCCAGATAAAATTCTATCCTCTATGGAAACCTTTCCTGAACCCCTCCCCCAATAATTTGAGTGCCCCTTTGTGGATTATTTCTAGTTGATCCTGTCTATAGCTCGTTTGTACATGTTAGTTTTCATATTTTCTACCCCCTTTAAACCGAGCTCCTTGAGGGCAGGGAATGCCTCTTATGTCTCTTTGTTGCTCCATTGCTTAGAACTGTGCCAGGCACACATTAAGTGATTGATAAATGCTTGTGAAAAAAAGGAAAATAATAAATGCTGGAAATGTGGGAAAATTGGGACACAAATACCCTGTTGGTGGAGGCATGAACTGATTCAACCAATCTGGGGGGCCATTTGGAGCTATGCCCCAAAGATTATAAAGCTGTGCATACCCTTTGACTCAGCAATACCACTACTAGCTTTATATCCCAATGAGATCATAGAGAAGAGGAAAAGACCTATGTGTGCAATACTATTTAAAGCAGCTCGTTTTGTGGTGGAAAAATCTGGAAAAGAGAAGGGATGTCCATCCATCAGGGAATGGCTGAACAAGTGATATGTCCATTGCAATGGAATACTATTTTGACATAAGAAATGACAAATGGGATGATTTCAGAAAAACTTGGAAAGACTTCTATGAACTGATGCAAAGTTAATGAACAGAACCAGAATAACAGTGTATACAGTAACAGAAATACTGTTTAATGATCAGCTGTGTGGGACTAAACTATTATCAGCAATGTGAGGACTCAAGATGACTCAAGGGATTCATGATGAAAAGTGCTACCCACAGCCACAGAAGGAACATGAATGAATATAAGAACTCAGTTGGAACTATGCTATTTCTTGCCTTATTTTCTTCATGAGTTTTTTCTTATATGTGTGATATGTCTTTTTTTTTTCAGTATAAGGAACAGGGAAATGTGTATTTATTGCGTGACAACACTGGAATAACCTATATCAGATTCTTTGCCACCTAGAAAGGGGAGAAGGGAGGGAGAGAGACAATTTAGACTGCAAAACATCAGAAAGAAATTGTTAAAAAATCATTTCTACATGAAATGGAAAAAAAGGAAGGAGTTAATGAAATGGAAAAAGTGCTTGTTGACCAAATGACTAGTTTATCACTCTGATATAAAGGAAATATAAAATAATCATCAGTGAGATAGTAATAATAATAGCTAACATTTGTATGGGGCTTTAAGGTTTGCAGAGTGTTTTATAAACATCTCATCTGATTCTCACAACAACTCTGGGAAGTTTTGTTTCTATCTTAAAGATGAAGTAACTGAGACCTAGGGTTAAGTAATTTGCCCAAGGCCACAAAGCTAGTAAGTATCCATGGCTGGATTTGAATTCAGGTCTCCTTGAGTCTTTGATCAACACTCTAAGAAATTTGAGAGCTTGTTGTTTCCTTGGGGAGGTGAAGGTGGGGATGAGAAGAAGATGGAGGGAGATGGGGAAGACTTAATAGAAGAGGTGGCACCAGAATTTACCTGGTCTTCAAAATCTCAAGAGATGGCAAGTAGTCAAGAGTGCTTATGCCAGCCATGGGTGATAGAGTGAGGAGACTCAGAGATATGAAAGTAGAACCAGAACGGGGAGTGGGGGTGGACTTGGACACCTAACATGTATATGTGAAGTATATGAAGGGTAGCAATAGACAACAAGCCTAAGTAATTAGGAGGGGACCAAATTTTTTTTTAATTTTTAAATGTTTAAAATTTTTTAAAGTTTTATTTAATTGATTAATTAAGATAATTTTTCCATGGTTACATGATTTATGCTCTTTCGCTCTCCTCCTCCCAACCCTCCCCCTCCTGTAGCCAACATGCAATTCCACTGGATTTTACATGTGTCATTGATCAAGACCTATATCCATATTATTCATATTTGCACTAGCATGATCATTTAGAGTCTACATCCCCAATCACATCAACCCATGTGATCAAGTAGTTGTTTTTCTTCTGTGTTTCTACTCCCACAGTTTTTTCTCTGGATGTGGATAGTGTTCTTTTCCCCAAGTCCCTCAGAAATGTCTTGGATCATTGCATTGCTGCAAGTTGAAAATTCTATTACATTTGATTATGCCACAGTGTATCAGCCTCTGTGTACAATGTTCTCCTGGTTCTGCTCCTTTCACTCTGCATCCATTCCTGGAGGTCTTTTCAGTTCCCATGGAATCCCTCCAGTTCATTATTCCTTTGAGCACAATACTATTCCATCACCAACATATACCACAATTTGTTCAGCCATTCTCCAATTGAAGGGCATTCAGGAGGGGACCAAATCTATTTTTTTAATTTATTTTTTTAATTTGGTCATTTTCGAACATTATTCTCTGGTTACAAAAAATCATTTTCTATTCCTCCCTTCCCTTCCCCGTCCCCTCCCCTCCCATAGCAGATGCACAATTTCACTGGGTATTACATGTGTCCTTGATGAGAACCCATTTTCATGTTGTTGGTGTTTGCACTAGGGTGATCTTTAGAGTCTCCATCCCCAATTGTATCCCCCTTGACCCATGTAATCAAGCAATTGTTTTTTCTTTGGTGATTTTACTCCCAGTTTTTCCTCTGAATGTGGATAGTGTTTTTTTTTTCTCATAGATTCCTCCAGGTTGTTCAGGATCACTGCATTGTCCCTAATGGAGAAGTCCATTACATTCGATTATACCACAGTGTATTAGTCTCTGTGCGCAATGTTCTCTTAGTTCTGCTCCTCTCGCTCTGCATCACTTCCTGGAGGTCATTCCAGTCTCCATGGAATTCCTTCACTTTATTATTCCTTTGAGCACAATAGTATTCCATCACCAACATGTGCCACAATTTGTTCAGCCATTCCCCGATTGATGGGCATCCCCTCGTTTTCCAGTTTTTGGCCACCATAAAGAGCACAGCTATGAATATTCTTGTACAAGTCTTTTTCCTTATTATCTCTTTGGGGTACAAACCCAGCAGTGCTATGGCTGGATCAAAGGGCAGACATGTCTTTTAGCACCCTTTGGGAATAGTTCCAAATTGCCCTCCAGAATGGTTGGATCAATTCACAACTCCACCAGCAATGAATTAGTGTCCCCACTTTGCCACATTCCCTCCAGCATTCATTACTTTCCATAGCTGTCATGTTAGCCAATCTGCTAGGTGTGAGGTGATACCTCAGAGCTGTTTTGATTTGCATCTCTCTGATTATAAGAGATTTAGAACACTTCTTCATGTGCTTATTAATGGTATTGATTTCTTTGGCTGAAAACTGCCTATCCATGTCCCTTGCCCATTTATCAATTGGGGAATGGCTTGATTTTTTTGTACAATTGATTTAGCTCTTTGTAAATTTGAGTAATTAGACCTTTGTCAGAGGTTTTTGTTATGAAGATTGTTTCCCAGTTCGTTATTTCCCTTCTGATTTTGGTTACATTGGTTTTGTTTGTACAAAAGCTTTTAAATTTGATGCAGTCAAAATTATTTATTTTACATTTTGTGACTCTTTCTAAGTCTTGCTTGGTTTTAAAATTATTCCCTTCCCAAAGGTCTGACATGTATACTATTCGGTGTTCACATAATTTACTTATAGTTTCCTTCTTTATATTTATATTCAGGTTATTCACCCATTCTCAGTTTATCTTGGTGTAGGGTGTGAGGTGTTGATCCAAGCCTAATCTAGGAAGGGAACAAATCTTGGGAAGCCTTGAGTGATAGAATTGTGGAAGGCCATGAATGACAGAAGTAGAAACTTGTGGGTTTTTTTTCAGGTTACTTTATTTTTTTACCAATAACATGTAATAACAAAGTTCCACATAAGTTTTTCAAAGTTATGTGATCCAAATTATCTCCCTCCCTTCTTCCCTTCCCCCCTCCCAGAGCTGGCAAGCAATTCAGTCTGGGTTATATATGTATTATCACACAACATATTTGCATATTATTCATTTTTGTAAGTGAATAATTTTATAAAACCGACCCCCTGAATATATCCAAATAAACAAGTGAAAAATCACATGCTTTCATCTGCATTCCTACTCAAGCAGTTCTTTCTCTGAAGGAGGATAGCATTCTTTTTCATAAGTCCTTCAGAATTGTCCTAGATCACTGCTATTACTGTGTACAATGTTCTACTGGTTCTGCTTATTTCATGCGGCATCAGTTCATGTCGACCTTTCTAGTTCTTTCTGAAACCATCCTGGTCACCATTCTTTATAGCAGAGTAGTATTCATTCGCCATCATATACCACAATTGTTCAGCCATTCCCCAATTAAAGGACATCCCTTTAGTTTCCAGTTCTTTGCCACCACAAAAAGAGCAGCTAAAATACTTTTCTACGAGCAGGTCCTTTCTCATTTTTTTAATCTCTTTGGGATACAGACCTAGTAGTGGTGTCATTAGATCATAATTCCAAATTGCTATCCAGAATAGTTGGATCAGTTGAAAACTCCACCAGCAGTAAATTAGTAGGACCCGACATTTGTATTTATTCTATAGGCAAGGTTTCACAAGTCAACCCATGAACTGTGAAACCAAGGGTTCCTCCTGACTGGATGTGATGACTTAGGCAAAATAATGATGAATGGGAGACAGCTTTCATATTCAACCTGCAGCACAGGGTTTCACAGAGAAAGTTCTCCACCTTCGCTGAGGCTTAGCTTTATTTTATACCCTCATGATCACACATTTATTTGGCACACGATTTCATTCTCAACATACATGTTTTCATAGAACCTAACAACAGGCACAAAGCCTAAGGAGATGGTCAACATAAACACTGTTGCTAAGTGCAGAGTCAGAGGGTAGAATCAATATGACATAGATTTGCCAGAAGTTTTTATGCCTAGAAAAGAGGATCCTATCTAAGTGGGCATATAAGAATCCTTAGGTTTAATTTTGTAAGTGGGATCTCTTGGTAATATTCTGGGGGGACAGAGTGGGACATCAGTATTAACACTGCAAACATGTTGTTCTCCTCTATTTTTCCTGGGGCTAAGTAAGAATAATAATCATAACAATTCCAATAATAAGGGGATGTTAATAAGGAAAGTCACTTGGTGGGGGTTTCAGTGGATGTTTCCATCCTTCCTGGGGGCTGCTTTATAGTCCCCAGTTTCCATGTGTGACCGTGTCAAACAGCATGGTTTTTGATGGCTCCTGGCATCTCTCCCTTTTCTGTTTTTTAATTGGAGTGACTTTAATTCAATTTGGACTTAACATAGGGTACCCAAAATAGAGGATGCAATGGAATACGTAGAATGGCTTAAACTATGGGGGATTAATTGTAGGGAATAAATGTCTAGATCATCATACCAGTCAGTAGTCATATTGACAGGAAGCATAATAAAAGGTGGTTGTTCAACAACAAATACAGTAGGTAGCAGAGGTGGAGGGGTTAAGACAATTGGCTAAAATATATCCTGAACAAGAAATTCTAAAAGTCATGGGGTATAACATACACATCTGTAGGACCACCAAGAAAGTCAGTCATTGGTGTAAAGTTGAAGGCAGCAGTTACAATCAGGAGGTAAAAATCCTTGCTGATGCTTGGGCTGCAAGTGTCTTAACTTGTCCTCAAGTTGGTAGAGTATCCTGAGCTGTCCTCTTAACACAGTCTCTCTGTATCTGTAATCTCTTCGTCACCTTCCTGCTGGGGTGTGTCATGCAGCTTATTGTTGGGGTGGGAATCATGGTAAGGACACGTCCTAAAGTTCCTAACTTTTAACTTAAAAATTTTGCTTATATATCCCCAGCGAATGGCTAAATTATACTTGTGACTTTTAATTGTAGGTCAATTAAAATCTCAGAAATGTAAGGGGAAAGATCATGTTTAGAAATATACATACACAGACTGAGCATCAGATATCAATAAAGGTAAGGTATAATAGATGTGGTTATTTACTTCTTAAAGGACAAAAATTTCGCCCATAATCAATAATACTCTAATTGTAATCATTATCATAATCTGGAAACAGTTTGCTTGCATGTTTACATATTTACCTCAAATAAGTATAAGGTTCTTACTAATTTTGCTGCATAGAAGCTTTATTTATGTACATGTCACTGTAGTGGTGAAAAACTATCCACTCCTATCTTAGAGTGTGTTTACATTTAGTATAATCCTACTCATGATAGATTTTTTAGTGCTTTCTAAGAATCCATTTACTGCAGCAGAAAAAGGGAGGGGTAGCAGGTAACTTGCTATAACAGGAGAAAGGGGGTGTGTTTGATGAAACAGGTTCATTCAAAAAATAGATTAAAACCTTTAATAGTAGAGTTTCCAAATCATAGGCTCTTTGTTTCCAAAAGCATATGTGTGTTCCCATACATAAAGGTGGATAATGGAATCCATTTTCCAGTAACTAATGAAATTATTTGTAATCTAACTCAGGGCTCAGCTTGAATCATGAAGTTTGTATCTTAGCAACTCTAAACAGTCTCCTTTGAGGGGTTAATATACTTAACTTTTCAAAATGTGATTCTGAATTTATATCACGGATATATTATAGTTCACATAGAAGCATCTCCAGGAGAGATTGACATGTTGATGTAAAAAGGAGCAGCCAGGAGGCCAGGATCACTGGATCTAAGACTACATGGGGTAGGGCTGGTAGTAAAAAATATAAGACAATCCACCAAGGATTTCTCAGTAGAGTATCACTGTAATTAGAGGGGAATGTTAAGATGACTTGTGGAGTAAACGATAAGTTGGATGGGAGTGGAGGAAAGATTGGAGGCAGGAATTCAGGGTAAGAAAGTCTCCAAATCATCTAGGAGGGAAGGAATAAAGGCCTTTCTTGTTCCAATATTCTGTGATCTCAGCCCCACTAGACCTCTGATACTCTAAGCTTTCTCCTAGCTCTGACATTCTCTATTCTAAAGCCCTTTCAGCTCTGATATTCTAGACTGAAGACAGCTCTCAAAGCTGGCTCTTGGGACTACTGGGGGGCCATGATACTCTTTCAGAGGGTCTGTAAGGTCAAAACTATTTTTCTAGTAATACTGAGGAGTTTTACTTTCTAATATAGTAGATGCTTGTAGATAAAATCCACAGTGACAAGAGCTCTGGGCAGGACGGGGTCCTCAAACATTTTCAAGAGAGCAAAGGGAAGCTCTGCTTTGCAGTCTTCCACCTCTGACATTCCAAGATGCTACAGTTCTCTTGGCCACCTCAGGCAAAGACGGTTGTCTTGGTGGCTCCATCTGAGCTGCACCCTCAGGACAGGCACAGCACTTCGGGTATCTGGCTGGGTTCCTGAGGATGGAGAAAATGCTCATTTTCAGGATCCACAAAGCTCCAAGCCCATTCTTCTCCTAATTAATTCACTCACATCTCCTCTGGGACTACAATGAGAAGACAGAGCACAAAGCAGGGAGATTTCACACTGTCTCCAGCCCTGGATGGACGTAGGGAAAAGGGACTTGGGGACACAGAGCGGAGAATCAGGAATATGGCGACACAGGATGCGCTATTCCCTCGCTCTCCTATTAACCAGACTTATGACCTTGGATGGCTCTGCATTTACTAGTTATGTGACCCTGAGTAACTCATTTCACCTCTGTCTGCCTCAATTTCTTCAACTAAAAAATGAGGATAATAGCAGCACCAACCTCACAGGGTTGTTGCGAGGATTAAGGGGATACTATTTGCAAAGGACTTAGTTAGCATATGCCTGGTATAGAGGAGGTGCCATATAAATGCTTATTCCTTTCCTTCTTCCCTTCCTGCTCATAGTAAGAGCACTCACTCATTCTGGAGTTGGAGGACCTGGTTCTAATCCCACCTGATGCTCACTCCCTTATAATAGGGGCAGTTAGGTGGTGCCATCGCATGCAGAACACCAGACTTGGAGTCAGCGAGACTCATCTTCCCGAGTTCAAATCCAGTCTCAGCCACTTACTATCTGGGTGACTCTAGGCAAGTCACTTCACCATGTTTGCCTCAATCCTTCATCTGTAAAGTAATCTAGAGAAGGAAATGGCAAACTAGTCTAATATCTTTGCCCAGAAAACCCCAAGTGGAGTCATGAAGAGACAGACACCACTGAGCAACACCTTATGATGTTGGTCAAGTCGCTTGACCTCCCTTAGTCTCAGTTTCCTCATTTGTAAATGGAGAGGGATGAATTAGCTAATCTTTAAATTCCTTCTCACTCTAAATCCATGGGCACCAAGGAAAAGCTCCCAAAGGAGAGACCAGAAAGCGAGTGCACAATTTCTCCACTTGCTGAATCTTTTCTGAAGGTTTATAACATCCTTTCCTACCCCAAATGTCCAGCTCCCCAAATATCCACTCACCTACACACTACAAATGCAGACCAGGGTTACTCTACCCATTTTACAGTTTAGCAAACTGAGCTCCGTATCAAGCCTGTGAGTGGTCTGAGGAGAAAACTCAGGCTTCCTCATCCTGATGGGGCAGGCTCATGGCCCTCTGCCATCACGTGAATGCCAACCACCTGGGCCTTGCTGCTGGCTTGCCAACATGTCACTATTCATTTTAGGTTGGTGCAGTTGCCATTTCCTAAATGAATGTGGTGTCCAGAATTAAAAGTGTCCAGCTGGGATGGTGGGATGCTGGACTGCTTTTTTTCTCCCAAGATGAGAAAACTATTCAGAGTGACAACCTTCCCATCAAGGCTGAGGGACATTCATCTAGACAGGTCATATGGTATTTGGGAGCTGGGAGCCTTGGGTTCTAGATCCATGTACCCATGAGATCCTCAACTAACCCATCTCTGGAGAGCAGTTCCCTCCTCTGGAAAATGATAGCACTGGCTAGACCAGCTCTGTGGTCCCTCTAGCTCTGACTTCTGTCTGGTCCTTATTTCACTGACTATAAAATGGAGGTCCCAGGGCAAGACAATCTTTTTTAAGGTATTGATAGGGGCAGCTGGGTAGCTCAGTGGATGGAGAGTCAGGCCTAGATATGGGAAGTCCTGGGTTCAAATCTGGCCTCAGACACTTTCTAGAAGTGTGACCCTGGACAAGTCACTTAACCCCAATTGCCTAGCCCTTATCGATCTGCTTTGGAACCGATTCTTAGTATAGGTTTAAAAAAAATATTGTTCTCTCTTGTCTTTATGTTATAATCGGTTCTGGAGCTATCCCTTGCAACAAAGAAAAATCAAAGTAACTAGCATATATTTGATAGCAGATTTAGTATTCCATAGCCATGCTCTTCCACCTTTCCAGGGAAGGGAAGAAGGTGTATTTCATCATTGCTCTCTCAGCACCAAAATTGGTCATTTGAATTACATCATGTTTGGGAGCTGGGTAACACAGAGGGCCAGCCCTGGAGTCAAGAGGACCTGTGTTCAAATCTGGCCTCAGATGCTTTCTAGCTGTGTGACCCTGAGCAAGTCACACTCCACTCTTCGCCTGACTCTGCCTTCTCACTTGCTTTGGAACTGACACTTCAAACCAATTCTAAGATACAAGGTGGGTTTTTAGAAATTGCAGCATATTCAGGGTTTATTTTTTTACAAATTGTTCTCCATCACTTTTTTTCAATCATTAATGGTACATGATGTTCTCTTGGTTCTTGCTAATTCTCGGTGCTAGGTCATATGAACTATGTTTTCTTGAATTCCCCCAATTCTTGGCTTCTTACAGCACAATTGGATTCCATTCCATTCATGTACCACAACGTGTTCCATCACCCCACCTATTCCTCAATACCCCCATCCAGACCCGATACCTGGCGCATAGTAGGTGCTTAAAAAATGCCTCTTGGTGGATGGATTCTGCTGGTGCCAGAACACTGTCTTTGTTGGGGCTGCTACGTCCTTCCATCTCTAGGAGCCTCCAGTGATCCCTTCCATTCTGCCCACTTCTTCATGGACTGGAGGGGAGGGGAGACTTTCCCTCCTTCTTCATGGCTTTGTGTTCTTTCCTGACAAATCTCCTGAAAGTAGCCAGCCAGGGGATGCCTCGGCGAGCCCACCAGCCTTTGTCTTCTACAGATCTCGAGCTTTAGAACCTTGGGGCACTGAGAGGGGTGACCAGCCCACTGGTGGGGCCTGCAGCTGGGGATTTCCAGACTTGTCCTGGCTCTCCCTCTTGGTGTGTTGCAGCATCCTGCCCTCTCCCTCCCGCCCCTTGTTTGAGAGCAGCGATGGAGTAAGATGAGAGTTGGAAGAAGCTTTTTTCGACAGTAACCCCCAAGTCCCTTCGCTGATCAGTATGCTAGCAGGCGCCTCCATTTGGACTCTCTCTTCTGTGTCTCTCTCTCTCTCCCGGTGTCTCTCTCCAGTCCTCTCCCCCAGCTTATTATCTTACACTTTTCTGCATTAATGACTATGTTTCCCCCTTCACCAACCCAGCAAAGCAAGCCGATCCCTCTCCAGTGCGATGGCATCGCTCTGTGTTTAAAGCACTCTCTCCGCTGGTGTCCAAAATGCTCATTCCGAGGGGAAGCAGCCCCCAAGCCTTTCCCTTCTCAGCATCAACAGAAGGGTCAGAAGCCAGCTGCTGAAGCCTCCTCCTGCTGCCCCCCTCCCAGGGGGGCGCCAGCCCATCGCTGGCAGCATCTTTGCTGGGGAATTTGGGGTCGGGTTTCTCTTTTAACCATTTATGCTCCAAGCCAGTCACCCAAAGTGGGGGAGCTCTACTCCCTGCTTCTTGGAGAGTGGGTGGCAATCAGAGATTCCTATTTATAGAGATGGAAGAGAGCCTCTCTTGAGGCCATTTGATCCAAATGACAAATTCCAAAGGAGGAAATTGAGACCGAGAGAGGGGAAGTTGGACCTTCATGCAATTATTTCTTAGGATTCTGAATTCAGAGCTGAAAAGGACCTCAGAGCCTGTGTAGTCTACACAACCCCCTCATTTTATAAACAAGGAAACCAGGGTCCAGGGAGATTCTGTGATTTATCCAAGGTCACACAGCTAGGAAGTTTCTGAAGCAGATTTGATCTCACATGCTTTAGGTCCACGTTTGGTGGACCCTCTCACAATGTCATCCCACCTCCATGAAATCGTAGGATCCTGAAATTCTTAGACTTAGAAATGAAAGGGACTTTACAAGTCACCCAGCTGATCCCTCCCTCCTTTTACATATAAGGAAACTGAGGCCCAGAGAGATTCAGGCAGTGTCCTTTTAAATCAGACTCAAACTGAGAAGTAGAAAAGTCCAACACCACTCCCGATGGTCCCTGTAATATCCTGAGCCATGATCCTCTTCCCTCCACTTATGAGGACTCATTCTCTACTCCACAAAGCAATCCAGGTTTCACATTGGGGAAGTCCATCTCTCCATGGAGCAGAATCATCCTCTCAAATTTATGGAATTTAGAGATGGAAGCAACCTGAACATCACTCAGTTCAATCTTCTCATGAGGAAACAGAAGCACAGAAAGGGGTGTTCATTGCCCAAGGGCATTTAAGTAGTGAGGAGCTGAGGCAGGATTTGAATACATGTCTTCTGACTCCCAATTCAGGATTATTTCTGCTCCAGCACACTGCCTCCCTTTCTACTCTACCTTCTCATCTCATGTCCACATTGGTCCTGTCCTGAAGCACAAGCTGAACCAGTTCAGATCCCTGCTCTGCTCCTTACTACAAGGCAGATGGAGGAAGGGAGGGCTGGGTCTACATCCTGCTCATTCAGCCCTAGAGGCTAAGTTAAATGGGTGTGGGGAGACCAGGGAACACTACCCTCTTGTAAACTGATTCAAAAGCATGGGTGATGAGGTTTCCAGGGTTTTCTCTTTGTAGGATTCATAGCATGAAGAGGGCAGAATGGCTAAATGGGTAGAGCCATGGCTCCACAGTCATCATAGACCTTGCTCTGAATCCCTGCCCTGATGCTGCTATGTGACTGATCCTTCGTGAGTCATGGAACCCCTTGGTTGGAATCTGAGTTTCCTCCTCTATGAACCAGGGAGAGCAAGACCTGCCATACCTACCTCCCTGGGTTTGTTGGGAAGCCTGAGTAAGATTATGCTATAAACAGCACATGGCCAACTTGAGAGTTATGGGAATGTCCATTATCATTATATTCCAATATCTGTGACTGGAGGCTCTCCATTATTCCCAGGGTGATAGGTGGGGTGTAGCCATGGCTAGAGCCCTTGTCCTAGAGTCAGGAAGACCCGAGCTGAAATTTGACCTCAGGCACTTTGTGAGTCACTTAAGCTCTTCCTGCCTCAGACTCCTCAATTGTAAAAGGGGGACAATGATGACACCTACCTCATTGGATCGCTGTGAGAGTCAAATGAGGTAATGTTTGTAAGGCACTTAGCACAATGGCTGGAACACAGTAGGCACTTAATAAATGCTTGTTTTCTTATTTCCCAGGGCTGGAGGCCAGATCTGAGATTTGATTGAGAAAAGAAAGTCCCGGATAAGGAGTCTCCTTCTCCCAGAGGAGCTGCTTCTTCTCTGCAACTGAAGGTACCAGAGAATCCCTCTGTATCAGGGATTCACAGTCTGGGGTCCCAAGAGGTCCCAAGATGGTGATGTTGGTTATCAAAATAGCAAAGTCTTAGTTTGGTTTGAAGTCTTTTGAAGCCCTACTAAGATGTGTATATTTCAGGATGGGTACACGAACCCAGATGCAATAATAATAATAATAATAATAATAATAATATACCTTTATTTTCACCCAATTCATTTTCTTTCTAATCCTCTAGATTTTATTTAATTTATTTAAACATATTCTGGGTTCCATAGATTTCACTGAACTGCCTAAGAGGTCGAGGACTCATTTGACCCAATGCAATGATTTCCCCATCCTTAAGAAATGGACAGGGGGCAGCTGGGTAGCTCAGTGGATTGAGAGCCAGTCCTAGAGATGGGAGGTCCTAGGTTCGAATCTGGTCTCAGACACTTCCCAGCTGTGTGACCCTGGGCAAGTCACTTGACCCCCATTGCCTACCCTTACCACTCTTCTGCCTTGGCACCAATACACAGTATTGACTCCAAGACGGAAGGTAAGGGTTTAAAAAAAAAGAAAAAAGAAAAGAAAAGAAATGGACAAAGAACCTCTCTGCATCCTGTGATAGAAAACTCACTATATGGCAAAGAAGTCATAAAAGGGCTGAGTGGCTCCATGGAAAGAGTGCTGGACCTAGAACCCAGAAGAACCAAGTTCAAATCCTACCTCAGATCATTTGTAGCTGGGGAAATCACTTCAACTGTGTCTGCCTCAGTTTTGACAACTGTAAAATGGGGATAATAATTGCACCCAGAGTTGTTGTGAAGATCATTAACGTGTTAGATAAATGCTAAATATTTATTATGTTATTGTTCATTGTTGATCAATATATATTGATATTATGTATTGATCATTATTGTTATAAGCCTATGTTTAAATCATTCTTTTTTGTTAGGAAGGTAAGGGATGCTTTTCTTACTTTCAAAAAACACAACAAACCCTGATATTCTATCTTTAAATTGATATTATCAATCTCAAGACAGAAGAGTGGTAAAGTCTAAGTAGCTAAGGGATTTGTCAGGGTCACACAGCTAGGACATAACAGCAGCCACATTTGAACCCAGATCCTCCTAACTCCAGGCCTGGCTCTCTACCCTCTGAGCCACCTAGGTGCCCCAAGAGGTGCTTTTCTACAGAGTAAATCTATGACTTAGTTATGCCTTCACATGGCATTCAAGACTGAATATGGAAAATAATGTCAAACAATTTATATTTATTAAGTTTCTCCTATATTCCAAGCATTGTGCCAGGTGCTAGGCAGCTAGGTAGTACAGTGAAGTGGGTAGAGCACTAGGTCTAGAGCCAGAGAGACCTGAATTCAAATTTAGCCTCAGACACTTAGGATCTATGTGATGCTGGGTAAGTCACTTACCCTTGCCTGCCTCTGCTTCCTTTTCCATAAAATGAGGATAATAATAGTTCTTGCCTCTCAGGATTGTTATAAAATCAAATGAGCTAACATATAAAGTGCTTTACAAACCTTCAGGTTCTATGTAATTGCCTGCTATTTTTTCTTAAACAAAAACTCTTCTTTTAAGCTGGTGATGCTCCGTGGTGGGAAATGTCAGTCATAATTACAATTCAATAGTCCAATATGACATACACAACAGTGAAGCAGATGTTAACTAGTAAATATGCTACTGGAAAAGGCAATGGATGGATTCTAGAATGAGAAGGAAAGATCAGAGCTAGATGGACCAAGGACCATATTAGCAACAGTGTCATCTTCAATGCAAAGACCCAAAGGAAATACTTGTGGCGGATTCTCCTTTGGAGAACAACCCAGACAAGAGGCACTGCTATGAGAATATGTGGATGGATCGCCACTTGCTCCAGTGGTGGAGCATAATGATGAAATCTTGGATCCTTTGAAACATACGCCCTGCATTCCACATCCCATTTTCTGGTGCCCCCTTTTTTATCTTCCTTACATTACATTTCTCCCCTTCTGGTCCAGCATCCCTCCCTTAATATTCCTTCTGCTTAGAGTATTTCTCTCCATTTCCACCTATTGAAGGCTATCTTGCAAGGCTCAAGTCAGTTGCCTTCCCTCAGATCCACAGCCAGAAATGATCTCTCTTTCCTTCTGGAAGACTTAGCTGTACTTCTTACACACTTATACCACCCTACATCATACTTGTGCAACCAACTAATCCCCATTCTGGGCTAGAACCCTCACATAGGCAGAAGCCTGCACCACATTTTTGGATCCTCCCCAGAAGGTAGTTCAGAGTCTTACATATGGCGGCATAGACTGGTTGTTGTCCTTGGTACTCGAAGAGGACCAAAATGACATCATTGGTGATATCTCCTGATTCGGGCATACATTTGATTTAAGTGAGGCAGAGTTGCCCAAAGTCATCAGCCTCACTCACTCTCTTCTTCAGAGTCACTGAAGTCCAATGACAAGACCAAATCAAGACCAACTGGTGATGGCTTGGGATGCGGTGAATGGCTTTGGCATCTTTGATGTCTAACAAAACCTTCTTTAGCTACCTTCATGGCCATTGGAAGAAACTTTTCATCCACAGTTTCCCCTGGGGGAAGGCTTCACATGACTGGGGTACAAACCCCCTAACTCACCAATGGGCTTAAGGCCTGTCAGTTACACTCCACTTAGTCTGACCTGCCAGTTGAGATGGCTTTACTGAGGTGTGGCTGAGGTGCAGCTACAGCTTCTTGGAGTCACAAATGAGTGTTGGGGGGCAGGTAGACACCAAAGGAGGAAAGTGGCCTTGAAAAGGGCTCAGCAAGCCCTCACACAAGAGGTATCCATCTTCCCTGAACACTCTACATCCTTTACACTAGCTAAATATTTATTGAATAACTGAAGAAGCCAAGCTGATTCTTTCCATCTTGTTTTTTTCCCCCAAAGATCCTACCAAATTCAAATACCCAAGTTACTAGATATCTCCAAAATAAGTGACCCAACAAAACACACTATGCCATTCCCAAATACTTTGAGTATTGTCTAAGAGCCTACTATGTGCAAAGCAATGTGCTGGACGCTGGGAAAGATAATGCTGATGTCTCATTAATTTACCCTGTTCGCAGCATGTTTGCATGTTGTATTGTCTGAGAGGGAAGAGCATTGCAAATAAAGCAGTTAATTTCCTCAAAGAGCTTACATTCTCCTGGAGAGAAGCAACATATGCATAGATAAATAATACAAATGCATACAAAGGGAATATGGTATGTTTGGTGAGGGCCAAGAACAGTGAGGGAAATCAGGGGCAACTAGGTGACTCAGTTGAAAGAGAACCAGCCATAGAGGTGGGAGATTCTGAGTTCGAATGTGACCTCAGACACTTCCCAGCTCTGTGACCCTGGGCAAGTCACTTAACTCCCATTGCTTAGCCCTTTCTGCTCTTTTGCCTTGGAATCAATATTGATTCTAAGACAGAAAGTAAGGGTTTGCAGTAAATAAACAAAAAAAAAATGAAGGAAATCACCAAACATCTTGTAGGGAGAAACAAGTGAACTGGTCTTTGAAGGGAGCTATAGACATGAAGAAGTGGAAGAGAATATTCCTATCATGGGAACATGCCTGTGAAAACATGGAGGCAAGAGAGGGGATTGAAGAGACAGAGTAGTATGCTGGGAAAAGTACTTTGGAGTCAGAGGATCTAAATTCAAATCCTCTCTCTATCACTTATGAGCTATGTGACTTTGGGCAAGTCACTGAATCTCTCTGTTCTCCAGTTCTCCAATCTATAAAACGAAGGGGCAGATTTCTCTCTAAGATCCCTTTCAGCCCTCAGATTATGCTCCTAATCTTGCTGTGAATCAGTTGCTTAGAGCTCTAAAGCTGCAGTCCTTTGGAATGTCATAAAATGGGAACAGCGGGGGCGAATCAGACTGATGTGCATGATCAGTAACTTGGAGAGGCACCAAAGTGTTTTATGGGGATTTAGGGGGAGGCCAGAAGTGATCAGGGAAATGACTTTGGGCTCTTTCCAAAAATCATACCCACCCTTAAAGGACGATTCCCACCAAGAAGGACAGCCAAAAGAATATGCCTCTGGCTTTCAGGGATTGCAAATCAATTCGACAAACACTTACTAAGGACTGGGATGAGTCCGTGGGATGGAGAGATGCAGAAGACAGTGATCCTGCTCTCAGGAAGCTTTCAGTCTAACTGGGGGAAGGACAAACAGATACAAAGCAGAGGGAGATAAGTTTAGAGAAATCCAAGAACGTGAGAAATCTGAGAAGAAAGAGATCACTTTCAGCCACTGGAAGAGGGAGACATGGACCAGAGAAGACTTTGTGGAGCAAAGGCACCAGAGCTGAGCCTGAAAAGGAGAGCTAGATTTTAATAGATGGAGATATGGAGTAGAAGTCCATTTCAAGAATGGGCAATAGAATAAACAAAAGGAGAGAGGTAGAAGAGATCAGTATTTGCTGTTGTTGATGGGGTTTTCTTGGCAAAGATACTAGAAGTGCCTTCTCCGGCTCATTTTACAGATGAGGAAACTGAGGCAGCCAGCATGCACAGCTAGTAAATGTCTGAGGCTGGATTTGAATGTAGGTTTTCCTGACCCCAGGCCTAGTGCCTGGGTCAAATCCAGTCCATGATTCATTTGATTTTTATATTTTAAAATGTAAAATTTGCTGACCCCTGATCTAGCCCTAGGAAAATGATGAGAGAAAATATTACTATTGCAGATTGAATTTGAAAGTGTTTTTCTATACATTTCCCCCTTCCTAGGAGAACCAGCTGTTAAATATTTACCAGCATACCACTGCATCTATGATAATAGTCTCCTAGCTGATCTTTCTGCATCCAGTTTCCTCCTGTTCCAACTGATGCTCCACATGACTGCCAAAATGATTTTCTTAAGCCTCAGATCTGGCCATACCCCTTCACTGCTCAAGAACTTTCACTGGCTCCT
Source organism: Monodelphis domestica (assembly GCF_027887165.1). Classification (NCBI taxonomy): domain Eukaryota; kingdom Metazoa; phylum Chordata; class Mammalia; order Didelphimorphia; family Didelphidae; genus Monodelphis; species Monodelphis domestica. The sequence continues at coordinate 742,560,931 of NC_077227.1, read as the reverse complement.
GATTGCCTCTAATAATAAAATACAAACTGAGGAGCTCCAAGTCTTTCTTACAGGATAAAAAGTATGTAAGTTGGGGGCAGATAGTGGATAGATAGAGAGCCAAGTATAGTGATAGGAGGTCCTGAGATCAAATATGGCCTCAGACACTTCCTAGCTATGTGTCCCTGGGCAAGTCACTTGACCTATCACCAAGCCCTTGCCACTCTCATGCTTTGAATAAACACACATTATTAATTCTAAGATGGAAGGTAAAGGTTAAAAAAATAAGCAAGGCTCCATCCAGCCTGGCATTTCTAATGCTTTCTATGATGTGGCTCCATCATTTTCCTTCTTGTGGTCCAACCAAACTGCATTGCTCACTGTTTCTCCAACTTGATGCTCCATTTCTCTTTCGATTCCCACAGGCCACTCCTCACATTATTCTTTCATCAACTCCCCTTTTAGAATCATCATTAGCAATCCCTGGTTGCTAAAGAAACGTCAGTGGCTCCCTAGTCTCTCCAGGACAAAGCACACTCTCCTCTGACATTCAAAACCTTCTGCATTCTGGCTCAAACCAGTCATTCTAGATTGTCTAGATATTCTTTTCTAGGGCAGCTAGGTAGCCAGGTGGAACGAGTGCTGAGCCTGGAGTCAGGAAGATCTGAGTTTCAATCCAGACACTAAAAAGCTGTGTGACCCTGGGAGGATCATTTGACTCTGTTGGTCTCAGTTTCCTCATCTGTAAAATGAGCTGGAGAAGGGAATGGCCAACCACTCCAGTATCTCAGTCAAGAAAACCCCAACAACAACAACAAATGTAGAACTGTCTATTTCTTACCTTAAAGTATTTGCATGAGGCATCCCTCATGCCTAGAATGCTCTCCCTTCTCATTTTGTCTCTTGGAATTCTAGGCTTATTTCACACCACAGTGCCAACACTAGTTGCTATTACTGCTAGCTCTTCTCCCAAAAGTTTCGTTACATTTTCTCGGAATAGATTTTGCACATTTCCTTCAGTAAACCAGATTCTTTTTAAGGAATGATTAATAAACCCTCATTCCTGGATGTGATTTTCTCTTTCTATATTTATCTCTTGTTTCCCTCCTATGGAAGTTGGTCAAGTCAAAAATACTTTTAAAATACCTACTACGTGCCATGTTTTGTGCTAGGTGTGTTGAATGTGGAGACTGTACCATTTTGGCCATTGCATCCTTGCTCAAGATGATTGCACTGATTTAGGGAACATCCAGGTGATGTTCTGCCAATTTAGGATGGCCTTCTCTGCACTGAGGGGTAGTGCTTTACCTTGCAAGCATGGGATAGAGATAGAATTGGTACCCACGTCTCCCTGGCTTTGAAGATGGCTCTCCCTTTATCTAGGAGGCCACACAGCTACCAGGCTCCAGGTAGCACTGGAGAAATGCAAATTGAACCGAATTGAATGAAATCCTCTGCCAACATTGGTTTGGATGGAGACCTTCCAGTATGTTTATTTAAGAAGCAGGCATCTTACTAGACGGCATGCCTCCCTTTACAAAGCACCGCCATTCTTTGGCCAAGGCTCTCATCTCTACCGCTATCTTCTATCTGCTCCCTTGGGGCATAAAAAGCAGAATGTGGCATTCAGAGTTAGTGCAGCCTGGTGACCCAGTGAACTCTTTTCTTCCTAGATATTTAATACTCAAGGCTGGAAGACCACTAATGGTGCTGGCTGGAGCTGGGAGGGCCAAAGGTCAGCGGCTGTGGAATGTCCCCAGGACCACCACTTGCCCAGCACAGTTCTTGGAGAATGCCAAAGCTATGGGAAAGTAAAGCCTCCACCATTTGGGCCCTGTTATCTGAGCCAACATAAACAGAAGACCACAAATACTCTCATTTCCTCCCCAGATCCTGAGTGGCAAATGTTCCGAGCTCCAATACAAAGTGGGAGGTTCCCACCACACTTCTCCTTGATGGAAAAATTGGCTTCCAGTTGGCCTGCCTCCATCGCTGTAGGTGATCCCAATGGACCAGATTCTTTGAAAGGAATCACTGATAATGCCTTGCTTTGGGGTGATGTTTTGGAGTTTTGCAGAGGGATTGCAGACCTACTATTGCACTTCATTCAGGGCAACAAACTGACCCTGTGCCAGACCCTCTGCTATGGACCAAAAGGAGACAGTCTTCAACGTGTCTACAGTCTATTGTAAATCTCTCATCTCTTTTGTCTTCGCAGCAGTCCCATAAAGAACACAGAGAAGTGGCTGTTGCCCCAGTTTTACAGATGGGGAAACTAAGGCACTGAGAAGTTAAGTGACTGTTCCTTCTCACTCTCCTTTGCTGATGTTTCTAAGTCCTTGAAAATGGGTGCCCTACTGGGTCTGTATGCCAAAGAGATCATAAAAAGGGGGGAGGATCTACTTGTACAAACATATTTATAGCAGCTCTTTGTGGTGGCAAAGCACTGGAAACTGAGGGGAGGTCCATCCATTGGGGAATGGCTGAACAAATTGGGGTACGTGTTAGTGATGGAATACTATTGTTCTGTAAGAAGTGATAAGCCAGAGGATGTCAGAAAAAGCTGGAAAGATCTACAGAAGCTGATGCAGAGTGAAATAAGCAGAACCAGGAGAACATGGTACACAGTAACAGCAATATTGGATGATGATTATCTTTGGAAATTTGGCTACTCTCAGCAATGCATGATCTGGAACAATTCTGCCAGACTTAGGAAGACTTGGGAAGGCTCTCCACCTCCAGAGGAAGACCTGTTGGAGTCATCTTTCACATTAGTGGGTCCTTAGTTTTATTTGGGAGTGGAGGAGGTTACTTATGTATAAATATGCTCTTACAAAACTGACCAATATGGAAGTGGGTTTTGCATGACAACAAACAAATAATATTAATATAAAATAAAATAAAGAAAATGGGTGTCCTCCAAGGTTTCTCCTTTGTTCTCTTCTAAGAACTCCTAGGAAATGGCCATAATTGGCAAACTACATCACAGTATTTAATACAAGAAGTCTTAGCTTAAAGGACAATGTGGATCTGGCCTCAGATACTTCCTAGCTATGTGATCTTGGGCAAGTCACTTGACCCCCTTTGCCTGGCCCTTACCACTCTTCTTCCTAGGAACCAATACACAATTGATTCTAAGATAAAAGGTAAGGGTTTTTTAAAATCAAAAACAAATCCTACCTTTGGAATTTTCTAGGTTTGTGACTCTGGTCATGTCACTGAAGGTTCATGGGCCTCAGTTTCTTCATCTGTAAAATGAGTATAATATGCTATAGTAATAAAATGAACCTACCTTCTCACTGGGTTGTTATGAGAATTAAACTAGTTAATATAAATAAAGGACTTTATAAATCCTAAAATGCTGTGTAAATGTCAGTGATTGTGGTCATTGTTATTTTTGGCTATGAGAGACCAGGAATCCTTGAGCCTCTCGGTTATCACATCTGTCTGGCCAAACGCAGTCAAATTTCAGGGTTTGCTTTTGGGGGTGGGCGAATAGAAGGCCAGGTTAGACTTTGAGTTAAGCAGCTGATCTTAGTTGAAACTCACATTTCTCCTTCATTTGTGGGGAGACCCCAAACCAGAGCAGCTGCTGTCCCAGGCCAGACTTGTATGCTTTTTCATGTAAGCTCTTGCCATCGGTTCCTCATTTTAAAGATCATCTCCTTCAATGACACATGTAAAACCCAGTGGAACTGCTCATTGGCTAGAGGAGGTGGGTGGGAGGAGGGGAGGGAAAGAACATGATCCATGTAAAAATATTCTAAATTAATTGATTAAATAAAAATTTTCAAATAAAAAATTAAAGATTATCTCTTGCAAGCTTCTCATTTTACAGATGGGGAACCCAAGGCACAGAGAGATAGAATGTCTTTTCTAAGGTTCATGTTGTTTATCAGTAGCCTCACTGCAATATCATCCCAAGTTCTTTGACTCCAAATTTGGTGTCCTTTATACCATACCATGCAAACTGTCTATTGCCTTGCTCAGACCCCTTCATTTCCCACCTGGACTTGGCCAATGGCCTTGGCCCTTTGGTATATATCCATGAAGCTCTTCACAGGCTGCAAACATTGGAGCAAGCCTTCATCTTTTAACAGCTCATGAAAGGGAGAAAGGAGGCAGGAAGAAGAAGAAACAGAAGGCAGCTCTGCTGATCCTGGGGCTCTATAAATGATCCAGACCCCTTTTACTTGGGGTGAATCTTTGGCATGAATGCTTCAGTCATCCTGGTGTCCCTTACAAGATGGCGATTCTTCAACCTATTGTCCCTCACTTCCCTGCTTGGAAAACTAGCCTACACAGACCTTTCATCTCCCTTTTCCTCTCTGAAGTTATACGTCCAGTTCCTAGGCCACGTTTTCCCTTTCCATCATTTCCCTAGAGTTTCTGAGGGTAGAATTTGGCCTCTGATTCCCCGGGTCCCTTTGGCAAATGCAAGATGTGGCATCTTGGGAGAACAACTAGAAAACGAAGCCGATGGCCACCATAGCCAGAGGTTGTCTTCTACTGCCCTGAAGATTAATTCCACGGACCTCAGTGTTCACAACTTGAAAGAGGCAGACACTGTCTAGTGATAATCACTCATAAGTCTTGTGTTCAGATGCCTGGAAACTGAGTCCACGAGAGGGCGATGGGGGCTTTGTGTGAATTAGTGGGTAATTATAGGGATGAAAAAGGGGGAGTGGGAAAAAAGAAAAGAAAAGAGCATCAATAAAATGGTTGAAAATATAAATTAAAAAACAAAGCAATAAGTTCAGAAGGGACTCCAAACAAATGGGTAGTTTCATTATTGCCTTGTTTAAATTAATGTATACAAACCCTGTCCCTACCAATGACAAAACAGAACATCAGTTTCCTATGTAATCCTCTTTTTGTTCTTCTTTGTACATTATGACATTTGTGATTGCTAAATCTATAGTGAACCCGAATTCCCCTAAAGTGGGATGAGTAAAGGGTGGCCCCATTCTGTATGCCATCCATGCAGAAAGATGTGATGATGTCCAATTGGTGGAGAGAAGGCAGACCATGATATTACATATGTGTGTCTACGATTTACTAAATTGGTTCTAAGACTCTTCAGGAGCAACTGGACAACAAAGTGTGAGGAAGAAAAAGAGTGGAAGATGGCAGACATGCATGGGAAGCCAGCCCCCAAAGAATAGACTGTTCTGGGTGAGATGATTCTTAGTTGGAGCTGAAATCTCATCTTGCTCCCAGATGAAGAACTTGAAAACTTTTGAGGGTTAAAAAAAAGTCTATTCCAATCTCCATCACTTCTCTGACTTTGGTTTACTGTTTTGCTTGGACGAATGCATTGACTCTATTTATTATTTGGGGTGATCTTTTGTGTAAGCTGCTTTTGGCAGGAAGGAGCTAAACTGGTGAGGATAAATCAAGGATCGTTCTCTTGATGATAAGGGAGGAAGTTTCCTTCAGATTCCTAAAACATCATATTCTAGAGCAGAGATGAGAGGGGAGTAGAGGGAGGGAGAAAGGAGAAAAGAAGACAAGAGAGATGGAGAGAGACAGATGGGTATATTTCTAACAGGATATCCCTCTTGGAGGGAGAAGCCTGGAAAAAAGTAGAGCCAGGCTCCTGAAACTCTTTGGACCTGCATGCTCTTGTGCCCAGCTAGCATCCAGAGAAGAACCTTGGCTTGCCTCCTTTCTACAGAGGAGGGCCAGGACTCACATCATAATTATCTATGTCAGCTGGGTCTCTACATTTAGATAATCCATGTGCACATATGTAGCCTACAAAAATAAAAATATAATGGCTTTAAAAGAATTAACTCTTATCAAGCCCTTAGAAACATTATCAAGGCAGAGGGTGATATCAGGGTTTACCAGACATGCAGAACTGCCCCAAATGAGGAAGTATCTTAGAGAAGGGGGCTAATAGATTCTCCTTAAAAATGACATAAATGAGAAGTGGGGAGTCAGAGTGGATATAGTCCTAGACTTGGAGTCAGGAAAATCCAGGGTCAAATTTTATTTATCATGTAAATCTGGGGAAGCACCTCAGTTTTGTCAATCAGTCAAGAAGCATCGATCAGAGGCTTAGTATGTATGAATCCCTGGCTAAACATGAGAGATACGAAGAAGGGTAAAAGACATCCCTGGCTCTCAAATAGCTCCAGTTCTCATGGGGGAGATGGCATGGAAGCCACTAAGTACAAACCAAATAGAGACAGGATCAATGAGAAATAACAAAGGGAAGGTTTGTGGAGCAGCGGACTCCATGGATCACAGAGGATCATCATCCATGAAGATTAGACAGTTGGGTGGACAAACATTCATTAAGCACCTACTATGTGCTAAGTAGTGGGCTAAATGCTGGAGGTCAAAAGAAAGGCACAAGATGGTGTCTGACCTCAAGAATCTCATCTCATAGTCTAATGGGGAAATACCATGAAAACAACTATGACCAATCAAGATTGTGTGTGTGTGTGTGTGTGTAAGTCCAGTCATTTTCAGTTGTGCCCAGCTCTTTTTGACTCCATTTGGAGTTTTCTTGCCAAGATATTGGAGTTGTTGGCCATTTCCTTCTCCAATTCATTTTATAGAGGAACAAGCTGAGGGTTCAATGACTTGCCCAGAGTAACGCAGCTAGGAAGTGTCTGAGGCCAGATTTGAATTCAGGAAGATGAGACTTGCCAACTCCAAACTCATACTTAATCCACTGTGCCAACTAGCTGCCCCATGTGTGTATATATATTATATGAACACATATATACATATGTTCATACATACATGCATATATACAAACAAATATGTATACATGTATATAGATATGTACATATAATACACACATGTATTATATGTAAGATATACACACATATATAATCCTAGAGGTAATAGAGGACTTTAAATTGGATCCTAGAAGTGCCAGAGAACCACTGGAGTTTATTGCACAGGAGAGGGACATGATTACGCAGGAAAATTAATTTGACAGCTGAGTGGAGAATGGACTGGAGTGGAGAAAGACTTGAGGCCAGGAGTCTATTAGAATAGTTTAGTCACGAGGGAAAGAGGACCTATGCCAGGGAGGTGGCAGTGCCAGAGGAAAGAAGGTGGGGGTGTATCCAGGAGATATTCTAAAGGAAGAATTGACAAGCTTTGACATCAGATTGGGTAAGAGAGAATGAAGATTTTAGGATGCCAGCTCAAGGGTGAGGCATGAGGGTGCAAGCCCTGGTACCTGGGAAGTTGGCAGTGCCATTACCAGTAATGGGGAGATGAGGAAGAAGGGAGGAATGAGTAGAGGGTGGGTGGAGAGAAAGATAATGAGTTTCATTTTGAGCATATTGAATTTTCTAATTCATTCTGCAAACCTCTTCTGTCTCCTGGGTGAGTTCTTATTAACATACCAGGTTTAAGAGATCTGTGGATGGACAGTTTGAGATTTCCAGTAGGTAAATGGAGGCACGCCAGAAGCTTCTGTCACCTATAAAATGGAGTTGGACTAGATGGTCATTAAGGCGCTTCCTAGCTCCAATTGATCATTTGGGGTAAGATGTATCTGCCAAGGGGGACATCAGCAAGAGGACCCAGGCTAGATGCTCAGCCCCTCTGCTAAGGATCAGTGCTACAAGGGTGGCCCCTGGGACATTGCCTGGATTTTAAATATATATATCATAATTGCTACCTTTTGATTGTACATCTCCTGTACTTCAGAACCTTTCTTTCAACTACTCATCAGCTGTACTCATCAATAAATTTTTTTTTATTTTTTAAAATATATTTTATTTGATCATTTCCAAGCATTATTCGTTAAAGACATAGATCATTTTCTTTTCCTCCCCCCAACCCCCCATAGCCAACGTGTAAGTCCACTGGGCATTAGATGTTTTCTTGATTTGAACCCATTGCTTTGTTGATAGTATTTGCATTAGAGTGTTCATTTAGAGTCTCTAATAAAATTTTTAAAAGGAAAGAAAGCAAACTTTTGGCAAAAATCAGAGCATGTTGTATTCTACTGTCTCTGTGGCCCATCTCTTCGGTCACCGCGCTTCTTCTGAAAGCTCACAGAGATAGCAGGAAAATGTTCTATCTCCTTCCTCCAACTCATCCGTACACAAATTGGCTACCTCAGCATGGGATGCGAGGAAACATAAATTATGAATAAACCATCAGATTGGAGAGGTTAAACATTTTGTTCTAATATCAGATCATTTCCTTTGCTAATCAGGGCACAGCAAATGTTGCTTCTCATTTATACCAGCCATCTGGTCCTGGGGGAGATGGGTCATTCCTCAGGGCCTCAGGTCATTCTCTGACTATAAGTAACAGTTATGATTGTGCATTGGTATAAGGAGCTACCACACTGGGAGTTCCATACACCCAAGAAATCTTAGGTCTGTAGGGTGAAATGCACTTATCAAAACAGCTTCATTTTGCTCAGTCTGTAACTCATTGATAGATCGATTCTATGTTTATGCTATGATATTCTGATGGAGCTCATCAATGAAAGCCCTTCTTGAGCCACTGGATTAATTAATAAGCATTCACTCTGCACCTACTATGTGCCAAGCACTGCACTAGGTACTGGAGATAAGAGAGTAAAAATGAAACCATCCTTGCCCTTAAGGAGTTTATGTTTTTTTCAGAGGAGGAATCTTGTATCCATGTATACTCAGAGATACAAAATATATACCAGCTTGGTCACAATGCATCAGCCACAACTGTCATCTCTAAAATGGGCAGATTGGGCAAGTGAGGTGGCTCAGTGGATTGAGAGTCAGACCTAGAGATGGGAGATCCTAGATTCAAGTGTGGCCTCAGATACCTCCTAGCTGTGTGACCCTGGGCAAGTCACTTAACCCCCATTGCCTAGCCCTTCTCCCTTTCTGCCTTAGAACGAATACATAGAACTGATTCTAAAACAGAAGGTAAGGGTTTTTTAAATAAAATGAAATGGGCAGAGTAATATACTGCCTAGCTGCCAGAGTTCTTGCGAAAAGAGTAAATGGGGACTACAGTTACTGTTCAACATTTCAGCTGAATTTTAAAGGTTTCAGATTTTGGTAGGAAGGACATTTCTAGAGATGAGACGGTTACGAGCAAAAATACAGAGGCAGGAGGGTACGAGGTAGATTTAGGAAAGTAAACCATTGCGAGGGTTTGTGGAAGATGTGAGAGATAAGACTGGGAAGGAGCTAGATAACGGAAGATCTGAGATGACGGGTAAGGAATGAGGACTTATTTCAGTGACAATAGGGAGCCATTTTGGAACAAGAAACAGAATTGGAGAGTGGGAAGGGACCTCGGTGACCATCTAGCCCACTCAGACAGGAAACAAGATCGGGTCAATTAAGAAGATCAGCCTTGGCATAGGGGAGCAGAAGAATTATAACCAAAGAGACATGATCTGGGGAACCAGTTGTGGGTAAATAATAACTGTAAGCGTAATAATAACTGGTGTCTGACCCTTTCACTCTTGCGAAGGACTTCCCATATTTCTCTTTCAATCCTAAGAAATCAAGGCAAGAAGCACTTTCAAGTGGCCACTGTATGTAGGCATAAGGTTAAGTTATGGGGATGCCAAAGTAATACAAAAACAATGCCTACCTTCAAGGCTTCTTTGGTGAACACAAGATGAAAGCAACTATGTCCTGGCGGGCTTCAAAGAAGAGAAATTGAGGATCATCTTGGGAGAAGGCACTAGAATGAAGGGGAATCAGAAACTGCTTGTTATAGAAGGTAGGATTTTAGCTGAGATTTGAAGGAAATCCAAGAGGCCAAGAAGGGAAGAATTCTGTAGCAGTTATTACAAGCCTTATTATTCCTTTGATGAATGTGGAAATGAAAGCCTGGAGTGAAGTGACTAGGTGGCACAGTGAATAAAAGTGCAAGGATTGGAGTCAGGAAGACCTGAGTTCAAATCCAACTTTAGATACAAGCTGTATGACCCCAGGAAAGTCATTTAACTCTGCCTCAGTTTCCTTCTCTGTAAAATGAGCTGGAGAAGAAATGGCAAACCACTAGAGTATCTTCACCAAGAAAATCCCAAATGGGGTCCTGAAGAGTTGGACACAATTGAAATAATGGAACAACAAAAGCCCAGAGTAGTTGAATGACATGTCCAGGATGATCTGACTGGAAAAAATTAGTTTTGAACCCAGATCTTCTGAACTCCATGTCCTATACTCTATGTACTACACCAATTTGTGGTGGCAAGAGAAGTGGAATGAAAGTAGAAGAATGTAAGAGAGATGCAACACAGAGTATCAGGGCAAGAACCCTACATGGAGAGTCAGGAGAGTCCTGGGTTCAAACTCTGCCCTTCTATTGACTAGTTCTTTTCCTTAGAATCAAAGATTAAGAATCTAAAGGTATATATGGACTTATGGAAAGAAGTTTAAGAGGTTGGAGCACTCATTGGCATCCCTGGGGCCATGTTTGCATTCTGTCTCTGATCCACTATTTATTTCTTAAATGTTTTAAACCTATGCTGTTCTGACTTTGCCATGTGCAAAGGGGATAAAAATAAAATGTACTTATTGCTAAAACAAAAAAAAAAAAAAGAATCTAAAGGTATTTAAGAAGCCATCCTAGGTGTGAGAGATGTTCAGGGAGGGTTGTTAGCACCTCAGGTTTGAGGGTTTACCAAGCCCTTTGCAGGGCTGCCCATCCTCCTTTGGCATCCACCTTCCACACAACTCTAAGCTGAGGCTCCAAGAAGCTGCAGCATCCCAGTAAAACTAAACCAGATTAAGGGTAACCAATGGGCCTCAAACTTGTTAGTCATTTGGGGGAATATTTACCTCAAACATGAGATTTCCACCAATGGAATGAGCGGATGGGAATAATTTGTTCCCAAAGCCATGAAGGTGGCTGGCACAGGTGCTGCGATGAACTTAGAACTTGGTCAGACATGGACGATGCCAAGGTCCACTCCATTCACGGCCATCACCAATCAAGATGATTTTTGTCCTGCCACTGGACTTTGATGCCTCTAAAAGAGAGTGTGATGTTGAGGGCTTGATGCAGTTCTGCCTCACTTAAATCCAATTTACGTGCAAGTCAAAAGATGTCACCAGTGACACACTGGTCCTCTTGGAAAATGAAGACCAAACAAGAGGCCATTTAATTCAATTCCCTCATTTTACAGATGAGGAAGTGGAGCCCACCATCACACAGGTAGTCAGCATCAGAAATGGAATTCAAACTCATGCTCTCCATCCTTTAAGCTGGTGCCCTCATCACTGAACAACTCATCGGAAAGCCGTTTCAGCTCGATTTTCTCACTCGTCAAATGTGGATAATAATGCACACTTCACAAGACTATGTGCAAGGGTAAATCCAGACCACTTATACAATTCCCTTTGCAAACCTTAAAGCATCATACAAATGTGAATTATTATTAAGGACTTTCTGCCAGGATTTGGTGGCTGCTTAGACATTGGAAGGAAGGGAAAAGGAATGATTAATGGCTCTATAGTTTTGAGTTCCAATGACAAGGATCACTCATGATACCATCGACAGAAACAGGAGAGTTGGGAAGAGTGCTGATTTGTGGGAGGGGAGAGATGATGAGGCCAGTTGACTTTAACACATCCAGGTGGAAATGTCCACCAAGCCATTAAAATGAAAGTTAGGCAGAACTTCAGGGAAGAGGTTCAAACTGAGGATGTGTCGAAGTGGGGATAATGAAAGTGAGAATGAGAGTCATAAGTGCGGATTAGATTTCCAAGGGAAAATAGAGAAGAAAGAAGAAGTGTTTGAGGGTAAAGAGTGTTCCAGTTAAGGTGGCAGAAAAAGGACCAAGGAGTGGCCAAAGATGGACATCGTGAGGGAACCAAGAAGGAAGTTTTCAAGGGATAGGTCAATGGTGCCAAATGCTTCATAGAAGTCAAGGAGAAAGAATTGTGAAACAAATGGTCATTGGATTCAATGGTCATTTGACCAATGGTGACTTTGGAGAGAGCAATTACAGTTGAGTAATGGGACTGGAAGCCATTTTGCAGGGAAAATCTGAGTAGGTCTTTCTCTGGTTAGACTAGATCTCAAGTACTGTGCTCCATTCAAGGTACCATGTTTAGGAATATCAGTGATGTGAGAGAAAGAGGCATTGTGGGAAGTGGATGAGAGATGGATTCCAAGCCAGGCAGATGTAAGTTCAAGTCCTGACTCTGATCTAGCCTGAATTTGTGCACAGAGGCAAATTACTTAACCTCTCAATAGCCTTTGCAATTCTGCAAGGTTATATGTTTCAGAAAAGATGCTGACCTGAACTAGTAGAGGGAATCTCCTCATCTAGGAGTTCTTTGGACCAATGAAATCACAATTCTAGTCCTTATCTTCATCCTAATGGATATAGAGGAGTGAATCTAGGATAGAATGACTGTAATAGAGAGGAGACATGCAAACAATTGTAGATGTTTAGCTAGGAGAAACACAAATTTAAGTGATGTGGGAAAAGGGAAATATAACCTCTGCCCATGAGTATTTAAGGGAATGTGTGACTCTGGACAAGTCACTTTAAACTGTTTGCCTCAGTTTCCTCATCTGTCAAGTGGTCTGGAGAAGGAAGTGGAAAACTACTCCAATGTCTTTGGCAAGAAAACCCCAAATGGGGTCACAAAGGATTGGAAACAACTGAAAAAAGACTGAATATAAAAGGGGATCGGGCTTATATAACTTGGCCCTAAGAGGCTAAACTAGGAACCCTGGGTAGGACTTACAGAAAGATTTTATTTCAATATCTCTAAGTTAAAAGGTGATGCCTTGGGAGGTGGTTGGGGCCCCTGCCCTGGAAGTCTTCCAGCAAGCCCTGAACAGATGCTCACTTAATTGGCTAGAAAGGGCTGCTTTTTCAGCTCAAGGTTGGACTAAATGATGGACTCTGAGATTTTGTATTTGAAGTTTCAAGGGGAAAAAGTGCATTTTGTAAGAAATGTAGGAAGGTAATTCAAAAAGAGGAAATCCAAAATATTTTGAGTAACTGGAATGTTCAAAATGAAAGACACCCTAAAAAGTCACCAGTATCATTCTGGAACTCTGGATAGACTGGTAGTAGCAAGAATGCCGTTGGATTTGAGGTCACAAAGACCTGGGTTCAAATCCTGTCTCTAAAACTTTTTTCTATGGGGATAGAGAGGAAAGCCTTTTCTTTTTCTGGGCATTAGTAACAGGTGGGAAGTCCTTTCTCCTATATTTTGCCTTTCTTGAGAATAGAACTTGGGTGAGGTCAGTCTAAAGACAGAGAAAATCATCTGTCTCACTAACCCTAAGGATGCCAACAGACTGGCATTCCGGAAAGCTTCTACTCATCTCTCCTAAAATACAGTTAATTGCTTCCAAGGTCAATGGATGAGCATTTGAGAAGCTCAGGTGACCATGTGTTTTTTGTATCCTCTGGGAATCTGTGAAAAATGGTGAGAAGCCTACTTGTCTGCACCAAAGGAAGCTTTGTCATTCTTTGGCTTGTAATTGTAAAGGAAATAAGACTTTTTATTGACTTGTACCCAAAATTGGAGGCAGCTAAGTGTCTCAATAGAAAGAATGCTTGGCCTAGAGTCAGGAAGATCTGAGTTCAAATCTAACCTCAGATGATCACTAGCTATTTGACCCTGGGCAAGTCACTTAACCTCTGTTTGCCTTCATCTACTAAAAAAGGAAATGGCAAACCATTCCAGTATCCTTGCCAAGAAAACTCCATTGACAGTATGTTCCACCGAGTCATGAAGAATTGGACATAACTGAATGACAGAACACCACCATTGGAATTATAAATTTAAAACATTGGATTTTTATTTATTCATCCATTCGAAGCAGCAAAATGTACCTGGGGTCAGGAAGACTTTAGTTCAAAACTGACCTTAGAAACTTAAGAGCTATGTCACTTGGACAATTCATTTAACTTATTCAGTCTCAGTTTCCTCACTTGTAAAATAAGAAAAATAATTACACAAACTTCAGAAATTTATTACAAGCATCGAATGAGATTTACTTTTTATTAATATTTTATTTTCCCCCTAATTGATATAAAAATGTTTTTTGACAGTCATTATTTTAAAATTTTACTTTTAAAATTTAAATATTTTCCCATGTTTCCATGATTCATTTTCTTTCCCTCCTCTCTTCCCTCCCAGAGCCAACAAGCAATTCCACTGGGTTGTACAAATTTTAACATTCATTATGTTAAAGTTTTGGGTTCCAGATTCTCTCCCTTCTTCTGACTTTCCCTCCCTCCCTGAAATAGGAAGCAATCTCATCTAGATTGGGATTTATATATGTGTATGTATGTATATATATAACTGCTTCTTAAAGCTAGAAACACTATATACATAATAATCTGTAGCTATTGCCACTGCCATAGTGCTTTCAGGAGTGACATGGATTTAGTACTATTACCTACAATAACTGCAAATATACTTGAAATACTTTTTGAATGGTTTCTTAAAAAAAGAAAATAGTGCTTTAAGGCTTGCAAAGAGCTTTATGTATTTTATCTCATTGGATTTTCACAATAACCCCTGGAAGAAGGCACTATTTTTGTGCCCATTTTACAAAGACAGTTAAATTCTTTGGCCAGGACTACAGAATTAACAAATTTCTGAGGCAGAATTTGAATTCGGTTCTTTCTGATTTCTAGTCCAGTGCTCTCCCCACTGGGTCACATACCAACTATTATTTCAGTTCTAGATGGGGAAATTTCTCAGACTAGTTGAGCTGTATCCAAACCCAAGATAAGGGAATGACTCCAGAGAGAGAAGAAAGGAGGGATTTAAGAGGTTCAGTGAAGGGGAAGGTGATGAGATTTGGTGGTCGCCACAATATGGAGGGAAGGGCAATGATCCGTTGGAATAACCCCGAGGTTTGTTCCGTTTCACCATCTGGGTTATCTTTTACTAGTTTCCCTGAGATTCAGGAAGCAGGGGGCAGGGTGGGAGAAACCCAAGCAATTACAGGTGTTTTACTCACCCTGAAATCAGATCGCTTTAAAAAGGGCCTCCTCACTCCTCACTAAATGGATCCAAGCCTCAGCCTTCAGTTACTTCCTGCCTGGGAGGGTCATGCAATCCATCTCCATAACATGGGTGGGAGAAAGCCAAGAGCAAAGGGGGAGCAGTTCTCTGTAGGGGTCTGGGGGGTGCTTGGGGCTCCTGGGGTCTTTTCCAGATTACTTGCTCCCCCTTCCCTCCCCACCTCCCTCTCCATCCCTCTTTCTCTTTTCCATGAGTTTTCTCGAGCTGTCCCTCAGCTCTCATAGGGCAGGATTAGAGGAGGTAACATAAAACCCAGGGCAGGAGACCAAGGTTGTTAGCATCCAAACTACCGAGTGTAAACCCAGGTTTGTGAGCCTCAGAGGCTTCTTAAACTGGAAGGATCGCGTCAGCTTAGACCATGCCCCTAGCCTGGGGAGGCTTAAAGACTGATTAATGGCCTCCTGATGGGGCTGGCCCCAGTTATCATGAAGTCTCAGGTTCTACTGCCAGAGCTATTTAAAAAAAAATGAAAACCAAAAAGAATCAAAGTCCCAAACCGAATGTGGCTACCTCAGGGTCTTACCCAGACCTAGGGCTCCTTTGGGTGGTGAATGGCCCGAGTGGTACCATGAGAAATGGAGATTAGAACCTATGATCCAAGACTTGTAGTTTGAAAGTATCATCCTCTTGTCTAATTCCCTCATTTTACTGAAAAGGAAACTGAGGCCCAGAAGTTAACAAGGATGAATAATAACAAGAAGATAACAAGGAAGTTAACAAGAGATCTGTGTTCTTGGCTTAGTCATCCTCTGACAATGTGGCCACTGGCTCATTCCTGGGGCTTCTGGAGCCCCCCCCCTTCAT
Organism: Monodelphis domestica; assembly: GCF_027887165.1. Lineage (NCBI taxonomy): Eukaryota > Metazoa > Chordata > Mammalia > Didelphimorphia > Didelphidae > Monodelphis > Monodelphis domestica. The sequence goes on along the minus strand of NC_077227.1, from coordinate 742,545,152 downwards.
CCCAATCATAAACCAGGCTTACTCTGAACTAGTCAGGGAGCAATAAAGGATTTTGGAAACTTCAAGAATTCCAATCCATTAAAAAGAAAAATCCAACAACAAACCTTCTGACCTTTAAAGAAGTTCCAAGTTTTTAGAGAGGACAAACATGGTGGCAAGGGAGGTAAACATCACCTCTACCTCCTATAAGGAATTCCCAAAATGCCAATAATCCAAAGGATCCCAGATGCCATGGGGCTTAGTAGAAGTCATCGGTAGAGAGAGCCCAAGACTCTCCTCTTCCCCAGCCCTGCCATGTATCACACGTATGTTAATGGACACTCAAAGGCTGAGAAGAAAAGACTTCCCCTCTCCAGTCCCAGCCCCCATGGCCCAGGTCCCACCAGATGCTGGAAGATCCCTCTTGTGCACTGACTCCTTCACACATATTCCTACCCTTGACTGATGCAGCCCAGAGTCTGGCTCCATTCTGATGCTCTACCTCTACTGGTTATGAAACCACTGATGAGACATTGTTCCCAAAGGCCTCCCACACCTTACAATTTGTCCCAGATCTTTTTCCCTCCACACTCCAGGCTCATCATCTTCAGTTGGACTCCCAGCTCTAACCCACCCTCTACTTAGCTGACAAAGGGAATTGCCCAAGTCACCTTGATAGTCAGTAAACTCTAGTGTTTCCCCTCTAACTTCCAGGATCCAATCCAACACCCACTATTTGGCATTTCAAGTTCTTTGGATCCTCATTCCTTCCTTCCTCTCCAGTCTAGTACTTTAGCCCCATCCACAAACTCTATGATGCAGTGACCATGTTCTCCCACAGACACGCCATCCCATGATGCCATTCCTTTGAAGTGGTCATCCCCTCATCTGGAATGCTCTCCCTCCTCCCCTCTCACCTCCCTCAAGACTCAGCTCAAATTCTGCCTCCTTTCTTTCCAGAAGAGTCCTCTACCCTTTTCTCCCATCCCTCTGAGATGACCTTCCATGTTTGTTTGTTTGTTTTTTCTTGGAATGTCATGGAATGGATACTAAGTATTGGTCCCAAGGCAGAAGAGCAGGAAGGGCTAGGCAATGGAAATGAAGTGACTTGCCCAAGGTCCCACAGCTAAGATACTGGAATAGTTAGCTTTTACTTTCTCTACAACAGGCTGAATGGGCTTGCCTAGGGTCTCACAGCAGTCAGATTTGAACTCAAGTCTTCCTGAGTCCAGGCCAGCTGCTCTATCCACTGTGCTGCCTGGCTGCCCCTAAATATGTGTCTGCTGACCCTGATAGTGTGACCTGGGGATTTCCAGGCTTTTCCCATTACCCCACCCTGAATCCTCCTATATGTCTGTCTGTTCCAAACAGAATTGAGTCTCTTCAGAGCTCTGTTGTATGACTTGTTTTTTTTTTTCTTTATCCTCAGCATTTAGCAAACTAGTTGGCACTTGGGAAGCACTTAATAAATGATTTTTCATTCCATTCCATCTCATGAATATAGGTGTTTGTCTCAATGGTAGATAGTGTTACCCCTCCATACTTGTCTACCCTATGGAACCCTCCTTTCACATCAGGCAGGTAGAGGCAAAGTGGGCCTGGAGTCAGAGAGATCTGAATTCAAATCCAGCCTAGGTTACTTCTAGTATCTAGTGATGCAACCCAGGGCAGGTCACTTAATCTCTCTCTTAGATTCCTCAACAATAAAATGGGATAATAATAGCACCTTCCTCCCAGAGTTCTTTTGAGCAATAAATGGTAGAATATTCATAAAGTACATAGCACAGACCCTCAGCCTTGCCCTCATGTCATGGGAATAGATTTCAGCTTAATATTTTCTTTGCTGAAGACTTGCACCTGGGTCCTTGGAGAGTTTCCCCCTTCTGTTCCCATGACCATTCTGTCATTCAGATCAATGAGGAAATGGAATTCAACATATGAACCTCACCTTTGGGGACACTTCTGCCATAGAAACTGAATTATAGGGGGCAGCTGGGTGGCTCAGTGGATTGAGAGCCAGAGCCAGAGACAGGAGGTCCTGGCTTCAAATATGACCTCAGATACTTTCTAGCTGTGTGACTCTAGGCAAGTCATTTAACCCCCATTGCCTAGTTCTTACCACTCTTCTGCCTTAGAAACAAAACAGAATAGTATACATGTCAGACCTTTGGGAAGGGAGAGGCTTTAAAACCAAGCAAGACTTAGAAAGACTCACAAAAAGTAAAATAAATAATCTGGAATACATCAAATTAAAAAGGTTTTGTACAAACAAAACCAATGTAACTAAAATCAGAAGGGAAGCAACAAATTGGGAAACAATCTTCATAAAAACCTCTGACAAAGGTTTAATTACTCAAATCTATAAAGAGCTAAATCGATTGTACAAAAAATCAAGCCATTCTCCAATTGACAAATGGGCAAGGGACATGAACAGGCAGTTCTCAGCCAAAGAAATCAAAACTATTAATAAGCACATGAAGAAGTGTTCTAAATCTCTTATAATCAGAGAGATGCAAATCAAAACAACTCTGAGGTATCACCTCACACCTAGCAGATTGGCCAACATGACAGCAAAGGAAAGTAATGAATGCTGGAGGGGATGTGGCAAAGTGGAGACATTAATTCATTGCTGGTGGAGTTGTGAATTGATCCAGCCATTCTGGAGGGCAATTTGGAACTATGCCCAAAGGGCGACAAAAGAATATCTACCCTTTGATCCAGCCATAGCACTCCTGGGTCTGTACCCCAAAGAGATAATGGACACAAAGACTTGTACAAAAATATTCATAGCTGCGCTCTTTGTGGTGGCCCAAAACTGGAAAACGAGGGGATGCCCATCAATTGGGGAATGGCTGAACAAATTGTGGTATCTGTTGGTGATGATGGAATGCTATTGTGCTAAAAGGAATAATAAAGTGGAGGAATTCCATGGAGACTGGAACAACCTCCAGGAAGTGATGCAGAGCGAAAGGAGCAGAACCAGGAGAACATTGTACACAGAGACTGATACACTGTGGTACAATCAAAGGTAATGGACTTCTCCATTAAGGACAATGCAATGCCTCTGAACAATCTGCAGGGATCTAAAAAACACTATCCACAAGCAGAGGATAAACTATGGGAGTAAAAACACTGAAGAAATGCAACTGCTTGAATATAGGGGGGAAGGGGATATGACTGAGGAGAGACTCTGAATGAACACTCTAATGCAAATACCAACAACATGGAAATGGGTTGAACCAAAAACACATGTGATACCCAGTGGAATCATGTGTCGGCTATGGGAGAGGTGGTGGGAAGGGGGGGGAGGAAAAGAAAATGATCTTTGTTTCCAATGAATAATGTTTGGAAATGACCAAATAAAATAATGTTTAAAGTGAAAAAAATAATAATAAAATAAAATCACCTGCTAGAAAAAAAAGAAACAATACATAGTATTGATTTTAAGATGGAAGGTAAAGGTTTAAAAGGGAAAGAAAGAAAGAAAGAAAGAAAGAAAGAAAGAAAGAAAGAAAGAAAGAAAGAAAGAAAGAAAGAAAGAAAGAAAGAAAGAAAGAAAGAAAGAAAGAAAGAAAGAAAGAAAGAAAGAAAGAAAGAAGAAAGAAAGAAAGAAAGAAAGAAAGAAAGAAAGAAAGAGAAAGAAAAAGAAAGAAAGAAAAAAAGAAAGAAAGAAAGAAAGAAAGAAAAAAAGAAAGAAAGAAAGAAAAAGAAAGAAAGAAAGAAAGAAAGAAAGAAAGAAAGAAAGAAAGAAAAAGAAAGAAAGAAAGAAAGAAAGAAAGAAAGAAAGAAAGAAAGAAAGAAAGAAAGAAAGAAAGAAAGAAAGAAAGAAAGAAAGAAAAAGAAAGAAAGAAAGAAAGAAAGAAAGAAAGAAAGAAAGAAAGAAAGAAAGAAAGAAAGAAAGAAAGAAAGAAAGAAAGAAAGAAAGAAAGAAAGAAAGAAAGAAAGAAAGAAAGAAAAAGAAAGAAGCGAGGGAGGGAGGGAGGAAGGAAGGAAGGAAGGAAGGAAGGAAGGAAGGAAGGAAGGAAGGAAGGAAGGAAGGAAGGAAGGAAGGAAGGAAGGAAGGAAGGAACTAAATAATACTCTTATTCCTTGGGTATGAGCCAGGCACCCTTTACAAAGTGACTTAAGTAGAATCACTAAACCTCAAAAGATGAGGACCTCAGAGCATAGATTCTCCAGGTTGGAAAGGGAACTCAGGCCCTAGATAGTCAGAGCTGGGAGGGAACTTTGAGCAGACTCTGGCATGGGTGCTTTATTTGGGACTTGGGGTAGATTTCAGAGGACTCTTCCATATTAGGTGGGAGAGAAATCACATCTTTATTTTCACTCACTTCAAGTAGAAATTTAACATTTCCTTGAAGTACTTAAGAAGGGGAAATGGGGCAGCCCAGTGGATCATCAGACTCAGAGTCATAAAGACTCATCTGAGTTCAAATCTGACTTCAGACACTTCCTAGCTGTGTGAGCAGTCGCTTCAGCCTGTTTGCCTCAGTTTCCTCAGCTGGAGCAGGAAAATGGCAAACCGATGCAGTATTTTTGCCAGGAAAACCTCCAACAGGGTCATGAAGAGTTGGGCATAACTGAACAACGCAACGCTTAAGAAGGGGTCCATCAGTCAGACTGCCAAAGGGACTCCAGAAGGATGTACACACGGCCAAGAATTCCTGGACTACAGAAAGAATGGGAGAGCTGCGAGGGGCCTTGGGAAATGGTATGTCAGATCTTGGAGGGATCTTAGAAGGGACTCACCGGTCTTTCTTTTCTGCTTTTGCGTTTGTATCCCCAGCACTTAGCAGAATGCTCAGCACTTAAAAATCCTTGTTTCCTTCCTTTCTTAGGGAGCCTAGAAAAAGGAATGTCTGTGTTAGGGAGGATCTGAGTGCAGAAAAAGCAGAGGTGAGAGGGAACTTAGAACCTAGAGTGTCAGAGTGGGGAGGATCCACAGAAACCCCCTGAGAGTCCAACTCTCTTAGTTTACCCAGGAGGAAACTGAGATACAATGAGAAATCTCTTGCCCAAAGTCACACAGCAGCAGAGGTCCACTTGAGCAAGGATTTAGCCAAAGGAAGCCCAGCAACAGGAATGTGTCCACCCTGATCTTGCCTGTCGCTAGAGCTCCCAACATCCCAGGAGGAAGTTTGGTTCTCTTCCTTCCAGAGAGGAGGAATGTGAAGCTGGGGATGGGGGAGACATGAAAACCAGCCGAAGCCAGAAATTCCCTTCTCCCCTTCCAGGCTGGCACCCAGGGCTCCCTCCCTCACAGAGAAGGCTGGACTGAATAACTGAACTGGGCTTCTGTTCGGACTTTTCTCTCCCAATAAGAACGATGACTACATCCCAGTTTTTGCTTTGCGAAGTCCTTTAGGAACATTATGTCACCAGATCCTCACATGGGTCACTTGAGTTGAATCCTACAAGTTTGTGACCCAGAGTTTATAGGAGGGAATCAAAGCAGAAGGAAGGGAAACGATTTTCCCATGAAGTGGCAGAAGCTGGATCTGGCCTTGGGACTTCTTTCTTCCTTGGGTCCAGGAACGTTCTTCTCTATCATAGAATCTGTCATGCCTAGCACAGTGCCTGGCACATTGTGGGCACCTAATAAATGATTCTTTTTTTAACCCTCATCTTCCATCTTAGAATTAATACTGTGTATTGGTTCCAAGGCAGAAGAGCAGTAAGGGGAAGGCAATGGGGGTGAAGTGATTTTCCCAGGGTCATACAGCTAGAAAGTGTCTGAGGTCAAATTTGAACCCAGGACCTCCCATATCTAGGCCTGGCTGTCAATCCATTGAGCCACCCCATTGTCCCCTAATAAATGTTTCTTGACTGATTCATTGATATAACAGTCCAGACACTTAAAAGTACCCAATGGAAGTTTCCAGTGACTACTGGGGTACTGGAAACCTTAAGGAAATTTTAAGATACTCATCAACATCTCAACACCTCTTAACACACACATGTGGAAGAAGACACAGGACCAATGACCACTTCCTTTCCTACTTCAATTGGTCTCACTCTTACATCCTGTCTCCCCACAGGTTCAATCTCACCATTGAGTATAGTCTGCGTGGATCAAAGATCTGCCTGCCATCTGCCTATTATTTGGCTCCTTAAAACACACAGTCAGTCAACAAGCATTTCTTAAGAATATTCTAAGTAGAGGGAGCTAAGTAAAAATCAATAGAGTACCAGGCCTTGAGAGAGGAGATCCTGGATTCAAATCTAACCTCAGACACTTTCTAGCTATATAACCTGGGCAAGGCACTTAAGGTAACATTTTTTTAATTAAAAATATTTTCCATGGTTATATGATTGATGATCTTTCCCTCCCCTCTTTCTTTCCTCCCCCTTCCCAAAGCTGACAAGCAATTCCACCAGGTTATCCATGTATCATTGTTCAAAAGCTATTTCCATGTTATTCATATTTGCAGTAGAGTGATCTTTTAAAGCCAAAGCCCCAATCCTATCCCCATCAAACCATGTGATCAATCCTATGTTTTTCTTGTGTGTTTCTGTTCCCACAGTTCTTCCTCTGGATGTGGATAACCTTCTTTCTCATAAGTCCCTCAGAATTGTCCTGGATCATTGCATTGCTGGTAGTACAGAAGTCCATTACATTTGATTGTGCCACAGTGTATCCGTCTCTGTGTACCATGTTCTCCTGGTTCTGCTCCTTTCACTCTGCATCACTTCCTGGAGGTCGTTCCAGTCTCCATGGAACTTCTCCACTTTATTATTCCTTTGAGCACAAGAGTATTCCATCACCAACAGATAGCACAATGTGTTCAGCCATTCCCCAATGGAAGGGCAGCCCCTCATTTTCCATTTTTTGCCACCACAAAGAGTGCAGCTACGAATATTCTTGTACAAGTCTTTTTCCTTATTATCTCTTTGGGGTACAAGCCCAGCAGTAGTATGTCTGAGGATATAGAAAAAGGCAAAAAACAGTCCTTGATTTCAAGGATATCCATTCTGATGGGGTGAGGGAAGAACATGTAACCATTCAGGGTCACACTCTGGGAGGGTCTATTTGGATGCCCACTTTTGCTTTCTCTGTTTCTACAATCCTGCAGAGTTGGATAGACTCAGGAATGTTTCACAACAGATAGCCAGCACCTTCTACTCATGATGCAGCTGCAAGAATGATGAATTAGAGGAGTCAGAGATCGTGAGTTCTGATCCAAGCCCTGATACTTTTTAACCTGTGAGACCTCAGGCAAGTCGCCAACTTTGACCCTAGCCTTGGATGAGCTCATGTCTCCAGGCTCACTACTTAGCATCTTCCACCATATTCCCTTCATGAGATCCATGAAGAAAAACGACAAAAGGAATCCAGGTTTGGGTGGTGGGGAGCCTCACCAAGGTATCTAATCAGAATCTGCTTATGGAACAAAACAGAATGTCCCTCTCCATCCTCTTCCATTGTTCTAAGAGCAGCTCTCATTTGTACTGTGCTCTGAGGTTTGCAATGAGCTTGACAAATGTCATCATATTTGAGCCTCACAACTGCCCTGGGAGGTGGAGCTGTCATGCAAAGCTGCCTTGACCCACTGTATAATAAGGGGGTTGGACCTAATGGCCTCTGAGGTCCCCTTCAGCTCTAAAACTCCTATTATGCTATGGGGCCTTTTACCAAAGGGGTCTCTCAGGACTACTTCCAAAGCGCTGGTTTTGTCCAACAAAAAATCATCATTTTCCAACATTGAGATTCCAGGGGATTCCATTGGATAGGATGAAGGTGGTTCAGCAGATAGAATGCTAGACCTACATTCAAATCCTACCAAAGACATTTACCAGCCATATAATTCTAGGCAAGCCTCTGCTTCCGTTTCCTAAATGGTAAGATGGGAATAATAACAGCACCTATATCCTAGTGTTGTCAGGAAGAACAAATAAGATAATGTATATAGAGAACCTTGCAAACACTGAAGCATCATATAAATGCTAGCTCTGGCGGTGATGATAATCTCTGACCTCCCATGACTCTGGGAAGCTTCTCTGAAGTAACTAGTCAAACAGCTAGGCAGAAAATCAAGTTAGACCACTGGAGAATGTTTATTTTGCAGAGGACGTACACAACTTTGAAATAAGTGAGTTTCTTTTCAGGTCAATTAAACCCATGTTCAATAGAATCACACTAGAGAGATGACTTATTGATTGTATCCTTAGTTCACTTGGAGAGGGGCTTTCTTGCTTGAACTTGGCTCAAAATTATTTGGGGCCTGAAGTGTCTAAAGCATTCTATCTTTTCCACTGCCTCTCCATCTTCCCCACATGGCACACACAGGAATTGAAAGGCCTCTGCTGGAGACTCTTCATATCTGATGTGGCAAGTCCAAGGGGAGCCTGATTCAGAGGACCAAAGGAGACCTCCATCAAGCATCCATGGACAAAAGTCTTGATAGCTTTATATGTAGTAATAAGCAATAAATTAGAAAACTATAGCAAACAAGGGGGTTGGACTAGATGAGCTCTGGGCTCCCTTTAGCTCTAGCTAAATCCATTATCCAATGACCTCATTTGTTCTACAACATGGTACAGTAGGAAAAAAAAAAAACTACATTAGTAGTCCAAGAGCTTGGGTTCAAATTCCATATCTTTTGCTTACTCAATAGTGTGATAGTGTGCAAACTACTACCTTTCTGGGCATCCTTTTCTCCATTTGTAAACGGAGGGACTTGGACCAGATCACCTCTTTATAACTAAATGACTTGTGAATAATGATTTCCATCTCTCTCTCTCTCTCTCTCTCTCTCTCTCTCTCTCTCTCTCTCTCTCTCTCTCTCTCTCTCTCTTTCTCTCTCTCTCTCTCCTTCTCTCTCTCTCTTTCTCTCTCTCTCTCTCTCTCTCTCTCTCTCTCTCTCTCTCTCTCTCTCTCTCTCTCTCCATCTATCTATCTAACTGATGTTTATCCCTATAAACACCTAATTCTTAAAAAAATTATACATCATAGTGGATAGCTAGATGGCTCACTGGATTGGTAGCCAGGCCTAGAGATAGGAGGTTCTGGGTTCAAATATGGCCTGGGGAGGGTCAGAATCAAGATGGTAGCTTATAAGCAGTGGAAGTCTAATCCTCTGTGACTATCCTTCCACACCAATGTAAAGAAAGTGCTTCAAAGAGAACAGAAATCCAAACCCAACAACAGGATGGAGCCACAGGATATGGAGAAAGTTGAATTCTAGAGTTTAGAGGAAGGATCCAAAGTCCCTCTCCATACTACTGAATTGAGACCTGTGGTAGGGCTCAGGCTGGCAGTGGAATCTCAGGGCAAGGGCTGCAACCTCAAAGGAGTACTTTGGTGCCACCACGTAAAGCTCAGGGATCTGACCATAGCTGGCAGAGAGGAGTGTTGGCTGGTTATTCTATTCAGTCCCCACATCTTCATCTTCAGCCTTTGAAAGCAACTGTAGACGATCTGGCCTCAGGGCAGATTACCTCAGCAGGTCAGCTCAACCTATCTAATCCAGTATACCAGCAGAGCAAAGAAGCCCCTTCAGGGCAGAAAAACTCAAACTCACAGATCCAGCAAACAAACAGAGAAGCAAGTGTATAGCCAGCCCACAGGCAGGAGGAAGGAAGAAAAAATATGAGTAAACAACAGGAAAAAAATGGAAATTACAATTGAAAGCTTCTATTCAGATAAAGAACAAAAAAATGAAACAGAGGAGGAATAAGAAACATCAAGCAAAATCTCAAAAACTCCAGCAAATTGGACTCTGGCTCCAGAAGAGCTCAAAAAAGAATTCAAAAAAACAAATAAGACAGGTTGAAGGAAATTGGGGAAAGGTTTTAAAAAGCAAAATAGGTCATCTGTAAACAGAGGCACATGGACTAAAACAAGAAAACAGTGTCAGAAAAGCCAGAATTGACCAGTTTGAAAATGAGATAAAAAAAATTAAAAGATGAAAAGAAGGATTTACAAAGAAAAATAGAGCAAAAGCAAAAGGAGGATCAACAAATTATGGATGAAATTCAGTCTTTAAAAATTAGAACCGAACAATTAGAAGTTAATGACTTCACAAAGTATCAAGAATCTATAAAACCAAATAAAAAGAATGAAACAATAGTACTATGAAACACCCTGTCAAAAAAAACTGTCCTAGAAAATAGATCCAGGAGAGACAATTTAAGAATTATTAGACTACCCAAAGGCCATAACCAAAAAAAAATTCTAGACATCATACTATAGGAAATTATCCAAGAAGACTGCCATGATAACCTTGAACAAGAGGGTAAAAGAGAGATTAAAAGAATTCACAGATCATCTCCTGCATTAAATCCCCAAATGACAACTCCCAGGAATATCATAGCTAAGTTCAAGAGCTCCCAGACCACGGAGAAAATACTACAAGAAGCTAGAAAGAAACAATTCAGATATCATGGAGCCCCAGTCAGGATCACACAGGACCTGACCACCTCCACATTGAAGGATCAGAAGGCTTGGAATATGATAATTTGAAAGGCAAAGGAACTGGGTCTATAACCAAGAATCAACTGCCTAGCAAATCTGATTATACTCTTTCAGGGGAAAGTATGGTCATTTAATAAAAATAGAAGACTTCCAAGCATTTCTAAAGAAAAGACCAGATTTATACAGAAAATTTGAGGCCCAAATATGGTCTCAGATACTTCCTAGCTGGGTGACCCTGGGCAAGTCACTTAACTCCCATTGCCTAGCCCTTACCACTCTTCTGCCTTGGAAGCAATACAAGGTATTGATTCTAAGACAAAAGGTAAGAGATTTTTTTAATTAGTTATACAATCACAGACACTAGGTGAGAGATCATTCAGCAAGGGGAAAAGATTAGAAAAGATACTCTTCAAGGTGATCCAAGATCCTCTGCTGTGTAGAATGGGGTTAGCTGTTTCCCAACATTGATGAGAGATATGACAAAGAGTCTCCAGGAGCTTGTTGTACCTGATGGCCATTATCCACAAGTGATGATACAGGTTCAAATAATTCCCTAGAGCACAAGAAACTGCCTTCTTGAGACAGCCCATCTACCAACTTTGCAGAAAAATGTACAAAAACAAAAGCAAAATTTGTGTGTGAATGAGGGCATTTTGGACTAGGTCTGGGAGTTCATTGGAACAAGGAACTCTTGATGAGAACATTCTTATATCCATTTTTCAAAGACTGCTGGAATGGGAGTCATCAGAGTCAGGACTTTAGTCCCATTTCCACCACTAACTAGCTATGAGAACTTGGGTCATTCAGTTAGATTCATACCCCTATTATATGGTAGACATTAAGAATACAAGACAGAAATGAAACAAGATTTGCCCTTGAGGAACTTACAGTCTACTAGAGGAAATATGTGTGTGTGTGTGTGTGTGCAATAAGAGCTTGGGCTCTGGACTAAGTTCTAGTTTCAAATACTAACTCTGAGACTTACCACTGATGTGACTTTAGGCAAGTTACTTAATCTTCCTGGGACTCAGTTACCCCATCTGTAAAATGGGGGATTGGACTACATGGCCTCTGTGTTTCCTTTCATCTCTAGGTCTATGATCCTACAATCCCATAAACTCTGATATATAAATACAATATGATTTGAGGAAGGAAAGAGCTTTAACAATGGAATCACAACAAGAGTTCCTATAGGAGTTGTCACCTGAGTGGAGCCTTGAAAGAAACAAAGCCAAATAAAAAGGTCTGGTTGAGGAGGGAGTGTATTCCAGATCCAAGGGAACAGATTGGACAAAAGATGAAGATGGAATGCCACATGTGGGAAAACAGCAACTAAGGGTGTGGTTGAAATGTAGAATACTTTTAGAGGAATGGATGAAACCAGCCTGTGGAGGATTTTACCTGTCAACCTTAAGTCTATCTTGTATCCTAAAGGAAATAACCGGGGGCCATTGGCACTTCCTGAGAGTGGTGACAGGTCCAAAACCATGCTCTGGGAAGCTTATTTTGACAGCTGTGTGAAGGATAGATTGGAGAGAGAGCTGTGAGAAGCCTGCAGACTAATTAGGGGGTTAGTGCAGCAGTCTAGGCAAAAGTTGATTGAGGTTCCAGCGAGGATGGTGGCCATGTGAATGCATGAAAGTGGATAGATGAGAGAGGCTGTGGTGAATGAATAGACAAGACTTGGCGATTGATCCAATATGAAGGTGAAGGAGAGGAAAGCAGAGAACAGAGACTGTTAGAATACAAGAACCCTGGGAGGAGGAATCATTTCTCTTTGTGTCCTGTTCAGTGATGTCTCATATGATGCTGGCACATAGTAGGTAGGTAATAAAAGCTTATTGTTTGATTGAGAACTTGGCTGCCTGGAAAGACAGTGGTCCCCTCAGTAAGAATAGGGGAGTTTCCCTGGTGTCATGTTTCCAGTGCTAAATTTGTGATCAGGAAGACCTGGGTTCAAATCCTATCTTAGACACCAACTATGTGACCCTTAGCAAGTGACTTAAAGTCTCTAGACCTCAGTTTCCTCATCTGTTGAAAGGAGATTGTTGAAATGAATTATTTCTGAGAATGTTTCCTTCTCTAAAGCTAGAATCCTTTGAGTCTGTTTCATGTATGGAATGAAAAATGATCTCTAAGGCCCTTCCAGCTCTGAATTCAGTGTTATCAATTCACCCAGAGCCTCTTGGAAGCCCCTTCCTCATCCAGTAGATTGAGCTGACCAGCCTTAACAAACTGTTCCCATCTGTCTGTTTTTCTCTCTGTGTGCCTTTGTCTCCAGTAAATAGTAAACAGTTCTGAAGAGCCAAAGCCCACTAATTTAGGCACTTACCTTGTGATTGAAAAAGGAGGCCACACGGCTCAAGGCTGTATCCTTTTCTCGTTAGGGGCATCATTCAATCATGGTGGCTCGCTTTCCACGTGAGAAGCTTGGCTGTGTCCAGGGAATAGCCCCCTCATACCAGGAAATGTGTGTGTGTAGGGAGGTGGGTGTGAGTTCAAACAGCCTCTGAAGGAAGCCGATAAACAACAGCTGAGATGATGAAAGGTCAGATTAGCTCCTTGCTTTGAGGGAAAGCAGGGCTGAATCCATAACCACCAGAGCTTACACTCTACCTTAGAAGCCGCCTCCCAATCTCCAAACAGCCATTCTTGACCCAGAGCCTAGGCCAGACCATAAAGCCCCTAAAAATATCAACAAGATGTTTGAAGGTGACATGGAGCAGCAGTGACGTCCTATTCCCAGGGATGCTACTATTAAGGGCAATTGTCTGGTCTGCTTTCCACTGGGACCAGGGGAAGCTGCTAGCTCTCCCCATTCCCCTAATAGAAACCAAGCTTTGACAATTTTCTCATTTCCAGCTTCCTCGGAGGACAAGGAAATGAAGTCAAAGCTTTCCTTGGCTAGCCGAATGGCTTTCCAAACAAAGTCAGAGGGAGGAAGATTATTTCGAGGTTGGAGTGGGGAGGGAAGCCAAAAGATCAGAACAATTATTAACTGGCATTCTAGAAAGTAGGTCCTCGGAGTCATTCTTTTGGAAATGAAAAACAAAAACCTTGCTTGATTGGAGGGTTCCGCTGAGATCCAGGGCAAACTGCCTCCTCTCTGAAAGGTGATGGGGTTGGACGTTAGGGAGGTATCTACCCCAAGCAGGTGAAGACTTCCCCCAGCAGCAGAATGAGTGGATCGGAACATTCCAGTGTTCCGGTGGCCACGAAGGTGGCCAAAACAGGTACTGTAGAGGGCTTCGAGCTTGGGCAGACACGGAAGATGCCACGGTCATCCACTGCATCCCAGGCCATTGCCAGTCACTTGACTTCTGTCTTGCCACTGGTCTTGGATGACTCCAGAAGAGTGTGAGATTATTAATTTCCTGCAAATCCAATTCCTGCTCAAGTCAAGCCCTCACTCTGAGGTTAGTGGTTAGCCCTCTTCAAAAGTGAAGGATGTACAGCATTCATAGGAGAGAGCACATTCAGAGAAAGAACAACAGCTGGGTGAGAGGTCCTGAGCATCTGTTGAAGGACATGGGCAGAGTTAGTGGTGAGAAGCGTAGGTTGAATGGCCGTGGGGCACTACATGGCTAAAGACATTCACAAACCATCCATTGGTATATAGATGTAATTATTCATGCTGGCCTAAAGCCTGGGTTAGAGAACCAGAGAAATAAATATTTGGAGGTACAGGGAAAGGAGAGGTTTGGTCAAATCCTGTTCATGCAAGGGTTTATGGGACAGCTCAGAGAAGGATTAGGGCAAAAGAATCAAAAGAGGACTGCGTCCGCCTTCTCCTGTGATAAGACTGTCCCTGGGGGAATATGGGAAATGTTGGAGTCCTGGAAATGTCCTATCACATTGCTTACTATCCATAAGCACCGATCTCCCCTCATTGCTGTCTAGTGCTCCACTCTGATCCCTGGATCTTCACTGACAGAGCTATAATCCTTCATTATTATTCAGATAATAGATCTCAAGATGGAAAGGATCTTTGAGCGATCATAGAGTCGAGTTCTCTCATTTTATACACAAGGAAACAGGCTCAGGAAGATCAGATAATATACAGGTAGGAAGTAGCAGAGCCAGAGTTCCAACTCAAGTCTGGTGATTCCAAGGTCAACCCTCCAAGATCAGAATCCTTTCTGTTGCACCATGATTAATAACAGGATGCCATGAGATCGTACAGCACTGGGGCTTGACGTAAAGAACTGGGCCATATGCAAATTGAGTAATTAGATGCTCCCACACCGATGATGGTGAATGGAATTCTACCAGAAGCTTAGAATTTTACATCTGGGAGGGCCTCTAGCAGGCATGCTCAGAAAACAAAACAAAACAAAACAAAAACACTCCATTGTAGTCGACAAAGTCATTCAGCCTGTGCTTGAAGACTTCCAATGAGGCAGATCTCACTGCCTCCCCAGGCTACCCTTTCCACTTCTTGTTCAGTGTGACAGATTCTTCATGACCCCATCTGAGGGTTTTCTTGGGAAAGATAATAGAGTGGCTATTTCTCTCTTCAGGAAACTGAGGCAAACAGGGTTAAGTGGCTGGCTCAGAGTCACACAACTAGGAGGTGTTTGAAGCTGAATTTGAACTCAGGAAAATGAGTCTCCCTGATTCTAAGTCCAGGTCTCTATCCACACTGTACCTCCTAGCTGCCTGTTCCACTTATTTCTGGGCTCAGAGGGCTTCAGAGATTTGCACCTTCTCATGGGAGATGGACAGAAAAATGGGTGTCCTTCTTTTCTCCACTGCCCCAACTCCCACCCTTTTGTTAGTCATGTTTAATGTTGCATTCTGGTCATGACAAAAGCTCTGGTTTCTACAGAGATCATAAGAGCCTTACGATAATCCCATGAAGCAGATGCTGAAGGTAGAATCACTCCCATTTTACAGACAAGGAAACTGAGGTGCCTGACATGTGCTCAATGCCTATCTGTCTCTTGGTTATGATCAGAGAATTGTGGACTCGTGGAAAGCTCACTAGAGCTAGAATGAGACCCACATTCTATTCAACCTTTCAACAGCTCATTATTTGGATCTTGGACAAGATGTTTCCCATCTCTGAGCCTCAGTTTTCTCAGCTATAAAGTAGGGCGAACAGCACTTGTCCTACTGTTGTGCAAAGCATACCAAGGCATAAGAAAGAAAGAAAGTGCTCTATAAACGGGAGTGTTACAGAAATGGCAGCAGTTGTGACTCCGTATCAGGTATGCTCCCTGAGGGCAGGAACTGGTTTTCCTTCTAAAAGTGGCTGGAATAAAGCAAATTGGCTCCTCCAGGTGGTGCAGAAAAAAAGAATGCTGGACCACGGAGGGACAGGACGGGATCCAGCTCCCCCTTGTACCCCAGGACCTCATTTTATGGGACCAACACTTTGCAAGACCCTTCACGTAAGCTGGAAACCACCCGTACTAGTCAGCTCCATTATTTTCTTATCTGTATTTCTTCTAAGACCATTCCTTGGCACTTTATGGCTTCTCAGAGCTCCCAGCATCCCTGCTCTTGCACCCTGGGCCATTATTAATAACTAAATGGTGTTAATGAAACAAAGAGAAGCACTGATCCGGTGTGGACCCAACGTATTGCAAGCGAGAACTCTGGACCAAGACGGATGTGGGAGCTGGTGCCAAACGATGAACTGGCTCACACTAATGCTTGTCGGAGAATGAGCGTGATCCCATGAACTGCGGGGAGACTTTACGGCACTTGGGGAAGTGGTGCATATTTAGGGTGCAACTAAAAACTTTTACTTTACATATTTTTTGCCTTTATTTTTTCTGGTTGCCAATCACATATTCCTCAATCCACGTGTGCTGAGTTTGTATAAAATGAGGTCCTACTGTACTAACCCCACTTTCTGCCAGTATGACCCTTGGGGAGTCAGCTCACCTCTCTTGCTCTCAGTTTCCTCATCTGTAAAATGGGCATTGTAATCATTGTACAACCTGCCTGGCAGGGTTGTTGTGTGGAAGGCATTTTGAACATCCTGAACCATGAAAGAAATGTGCTATTATTTCTAAATGGCATTCTATGTGTGGGAAAAAGCTAGCACTCCCCACCAAGTGCCTCAGTTACTCCCAGGGAGTAATAATTGAGGCACTGAGGGGTTTAGGCTAATTAGATTTTCCCGAGGGAGAAAGAAAAAGATATTAAAGTGTGAAAGTGTTGGAAACAGGAGATACTATATTACCAGCACTTGGCTGGAAACTTTTTTCTAACTACTGTTTTATGTGCCCAAGAATTAGCCATGGAAGGATGTTAGAAGGAAATGGAGCTGCCCCCCTAGGTCTACGTCATTCATTACACTTGCCTGGTGCCAGGGAAGTGAGCTAATGCCATCTGCAGAGGGGTGTCTAACTTGAGATAGTACCGAGTGCAGAAGACACTATATCCATGTCAGTTTTCAGTCTTGTTTGGAAGGGAAACCATTCGAAAGCGTCAGTTCAGCCAATCAATGGGTTCCTCTGATTTTGAAACCAGAATAATGTTGACCAAATGAGACCTTCCTGCCCAGGTGCCCCCATCAGGATATACCATACTGCGGGGCTGAGATGGAGGCAGAACCACACTTGCTTTTTGAGGGAGATTGAATGAGATGGAGCGAGAGATTCCCTCCCCATCTCTGGAGGCATATCAGCTCATGGCATCCCATTATTGATTATCCTGAGTTTAAATGGTGGTTCTGATACTACCTGTATGTGACCTAAGCTCTCTGAGCCTCAGTTTGTCTATAAAATGAGAGTTGGGGGGGCAGCTGGGTAGCTCAGTGGATTGAGAGCTAGCCCTAGAGACGGGAGGTCCTAGGTTCAAATCTGGCCTCAGACACTTCCCAGCTGTGTGACCCTGGGCAAGTCACTTGACCCCCATTGCCTAGCCCTTACCACTCTTCTGCCTTGGAGCCAATACACAGTATTGACTCCAAGACGGAAGGTAAGGGTTTAAAAAAAATGAGAGTTGGACTCCATGATGTCTAAGATCTCTTCTAGTGGGAAATCTATTAGGTTAATAATAAAGGAATATAGTAATATCAGAGAAGATTCAGGGGTCAGAGTGGAGCACAAGACAATGATGAAGTGAAACTAGTGCCTTGTTTTGTTGTCATTGGGTTGTTTCAGTCCCATCTGACTCTTTGTGACCCCATTTGAGATTTTCTTGACAAAGAGAGGTTTGCCATTTCCTTCTCCAGCTCATTTGACAGATGAGGAACTTGAGGCCAACAGGGTGAAGTGACTCACCAAGGATCTGAGGCTGGATTTGAACTCAGGTCTTCCTGACTCCAGGCTTGGTACTCCATCCACTAGGTGACCTTCCTGCCTTGTGAATAACTAATATAATAAGTAACATTCCCATGGGATATATTTAGTGGTATCAGAAAGGATATAGGGTGCCAATATAGATGGCAGGGGGGTGTTGGAAGCCAGCCTGGCTGCTGTGGATGCTAGAGCCTGCAAAGAAAGATTGTATTTATGGTGAATGCATGGTTTGGGTATTCAGTTTAGTTTGAGATCAGTGTGAGTGTGGGATATTAGGAGCCCTTCCTGCACTGCCCTTGGATCCCCTGCTCTCTGGGGTGTAAAGGGCTTGTGGCTCAGTTACTAGTATCCCCCCCCCCGCCTCCAAATAGTGAATACCAGGACAGAGTGAGCAATGGGAGCTGTGTTTTCAATTCTGTTTGTATTCTTATTTGAATCCTGAATGCATCTCAGCCCAAAGACCAGTCTCCTCTTCTGATGGGTTGTTGTTGTTGTTGTTGTTGAGTTGTTTTTCAGTCTCTTGACTCTTCATGATCAAAACCATTTGGGGTCTTCATGGCAAAGATCCTGGAGTGGTTTCCCATTTTCTCCTCCAATTCATTTTATATATGAGGAAATGGAGGCAAATGGGATTAAGTGACTTGCCCAAGGTCACACAGCTAGTGTCTAAGGCCAGATTTTAAACTCAAGGATATGAGTCTTCCTGACTCCAGGTCCAGTGTTCTCTCCACTGCTACCCTATTCTCCCTATCCAAATGTGATAGGCAGCCAAGCCAACTTAGCCTATCAAACAGAATGCATCAAATGCTTTCAACTACCCAAGCTGCCTTTGAATCCAGCTTTCTGCTACTCTAGAGCTGAACTGCCCAAGCCCTCATCACCCTGGAGGTCAGATTCCCAAATTCTTCTCCAGCCACCGGACCTGCTTCTCATGACTACGCCAGCCCAGGCTGTAGCACCATCCCCTCAGCCTCCAGGACCAATACTTGAAAATGAATTTGCCCCAGCGGTGACCACTGGGGTCCAAGCCTTAACACCTTCCCAAATGAGCAAATGATACAATGCTGGGAGAGATGCAACCTCCTCCAATGAATTAATTAGACTTCCAAAAAGAGCAAGTGGGCTTGCTGTGGTGTGTTATTAAACAGCTTCGTAAGTGGCAATTGAAAGAAAAAAAAGCACTTGATTTTAAATTCCCTCCCCGAGGTGTTAATTGTGACAGTGAGGAACCACGGAGGTGGAGATCCCTGTGTAGGCTGTAATCATTTCTTGGTTTCCAGGCATCACCAGGGCAAAGCCAAATCATGTTGGCTCCGGAATGCCTGCTTCTCTTGGGGAGAGCATGGAAAGGAGGAAGAGGGATGCCAGGCGTTTTGCCAGGTTCAGGGGCCCTGCGAGCCAGGCTGGAAAGGGAAATGGCAAGGGTGGGGGTCTCATTTGGGTTCTGTTGTGCAGGAGACCCAGAGACCAAGATGGAAGCAGATCTACAGACACAGCACCCTGTTCCCCACTGCTCAGTACATTTGAACTCCAGCCCAGTGCCAAGAGATCCCTAGGGTGCAGGGCGAATTAGGGAGAGGACAGTCTACTCGAGTGATCAGGGATCTGAAGAATTTTATAAACTGATGGAGAGGGAAACAAACAGAACTGAGGAAGCCATATTGTAATCAATCAAGCATTTATTAAGCTCCTATTTTATCTATGCAAAGTCCTGGAGACACAAAGGCAAAACCAAAGTGTTATCTGCCTTCGAAGCTTACATTTTTGGGGCAACTGAGTAACTCAGTGGATTGAGAGTTAGATCCAGAGATGGGAGGTCCTGGGTTCAAATTTGATATGTGATCCTGGGCAAGTCCCTTAATCCCCATTACCTAGCCCTTACTGCACTTCTGTCTTGGAACCAATACATAGTGTTGATTCTAAGGTGGAAGGTAAGGGTTTTTAAAAAAAGAAGCTTGTATTCTAGTGACATCAATCACATCATCAGCATTTATTAAATACTTACTATGTGCCAAGCACAGGCAGCCAGGTGTAGATAGAGTAGTAGATAGAGCACTGGGCTTGGAATCAGGAAGGCTCATCTTCCCAAGTTCAAATCTGGTCTCAGACACTTCCTGGCTATGTGACTCCAGGCAAGTCGCTTAACCTTGTTTGCCTCAGTTTCCTTATCTGCTAAATGGGCTGGAGGAGAAAATGGCAAACCACTCTCGTATCTTTACCAAGAAAACTCCAAATGGTGTCCCAGAGAGTTGAACGTGACTGAAAAGCAGTTGAGCAACAACAAGGTGCCGGGCATCTCTTGCTCTGAACACAGTAAGCATATCAATGCCGCCATTGCTACTGTATATCATATGACAATTGGCTTTCCTATGACTCCCCATTCTTGTGATTCCAGACTCTGGGTAGGGCAGCTTACAGAAGAGAGAGAATCCTCCCAGAAATGCCATCACTATGGATAATCAAGTGGTGGCCAGGACCTCCGTAGTGCTTTGGAGTTGGGATGGGGGAGGCTGCCAGCCCAAAGGAGAGGCACATTGGCATGGGGATGTTGAGGGGGATGGACAAGGACAGCTGCTCCACTGCCCACCCAGTTCTCAAGGTGAGCTGCAGAGACAGTCGCAGTTCTTCGAAGAAAATTTATACTCGCCTCCTCCCAATGTTGGCACCCTGGGACAAAGCCACCTTCACCTCCTGCTAGTTATGCCTCTGCTTGCTGTCAGGTAAGGACCTTGGTTATGCTGGCACTCCAGAAGCCTCAAGCTCCCTGGCCCTTCCAGGCTCTGAACCTCCAGGCATTCTCAGCCTGTTGGAGCTTGGCTGCAAGATTCCTTTGTCTTTGTGCTCTGAAAGCTGGCTGGCTTCTTAGCCAGCCACCTACAAATCTCCAAGTTCCCCAGGAGGAATAGGAGAGAATTGTTCATCTGATTCAAATTGAAGTGGTGGAAGAGAAGTGTGAAAAGAGGGAGAGTCTGAAATGTACTAGCTGGATGGCTTTCAAAAACCTAAATCCCAGCCCACGCACAGGCTGGAGATTCAAAGAATCCTGGGATAGCAGAGCCAGGAGGGCCCCTGTGGGCCATGCAGTCCAATTCTTCCCTGAAAAGAATCGCTCACATACATATGTACACACATATGTATACATACGTGTGTATTGTGTACAGCGCACCTGCCATATGGCCTCCAAAAGGGGAGAACCCACCACCTTTGAGGGCAGTCCAGTCTTTAGCGATGTAGGGAGGCTTTTCCCAGCACCCTCTGGAATGGGTCTCTATAACTTGCCTCAATTACACCTGGTTCTGTGTGACTGGGGCTAAACAGGACAATGCTAATATTCCACGTTGATGCAACAGCCCTTCGGCTAATTGAATATAACTATCAGCTACTCCCACCCTCCATCCCTACTCAATAAAGCCACCTCTGGCTTTTTTTCTCCCCTTTATTCAAAGATATTTCATCTTCCCAATTACATTTAATAATAATTTTCCAAATTGTGTCCCTCTTTCACTTCTGCCCCCTCTCAGAGATGGTAAGCAATTTGATCTGGGTTTTACGGGTGTTATCATGCAAAACACGCTTCCATGTTGACCATCATATAACACCAAAACCCCCAAAGAAGAAATAAACTAAGGTGGAAGAGTGCAGGCTTTGATCTGCATTCCAGCTCCAACCGTCCTTTCTCTGGAGGTGGAGAGCACTCTTTGGCACAAGTCCTTCCCAGTCGTCCTGGATCTTTGTATTGCTGAGGGTACCTAAGTCTTTTACAGTTGACCATCATACAATTCTGCTGTTGCTGTGTACAATGTCCTCCTGGTTCTAATTATTTAGCTCTGCATCCGTTCATGTAGATTTTTCTAGTTTTTTTCTGAAATCGTCCTGGTCATCATTTCTTACAACACAAAGGTATTCCATCACAATCATATACCACAACTTGTTCAGCCATTCCCCAATGGATGGGCATCCCCTCAATTTCTAATTCTTTGCCACCACTAAAAGAGCTGCTATAATTAGGTCCTTTCCCTTTTTTGGTTATCTCTTTGGGAGACAGACCCAGGAGTGGCATTATCAGATTGAAGGGTCTGCATAGGTTTATAGCCCTTTGGGCATCATTCCAAATTGCCCTCCAGAATGACTGGATTAGTTCACAACTCCACTAACAATGCATGAGTGTCTCATTTTTTTTTTAAATCCTTACCTTCCATCTTGGAGTCAATACTGTGTATTGGCTCCAAGGCAGAAGAGTGGTAAGGGCTAGGCAATGGGGGTCAAGTGACTTGCCCAGGGTCACACAGCTGGGAAGTGGCTGAAGCCAGATTTGAACCTAGGACCTCCCATCTCTAGGCCTGGTTCTCAATCCACTGTGCTACCCAGCTGCCCCCTAAGTGTCTCATTTTTAAGACCAACTCATTCAGACAACTTGCAAATGATTTGAACTCAAAGTCCCTCAATTTTCTTGTGGTTTCCCTCCCTTTAGATGTCTCTAGCCTAACAATGTCCTCCACAAATATGTAACTAGTTAGCTAGGGTATTTTTAAAGTGTCTCTTATGTGCCCAATATGGTGCTAATCTCTGGGAATACAAATAAAAGCAAAAAAAAAATCCCAACAGTGAATGTCCTCAAGGAACTTCCATTCTAATGGGAGAATACTTAAAAGACTTAAAAGCTGAAAAGTAGGAGGTGGGGATGGAGAAGGAATGTGATCCTGGAGTGGTTTTCCATTTCCTTCTCTATCTCATTTTACAGATAAGGAAACTGAGGCAAATAGGATGATGTGACTTGCCCAGGGTCACACAGCCACTACATATCCAAGGCCTGATTTGAACTCAGGAAGTTACAAAGTTGAGTCTTCCTGATTCTAGGCTTGTCTCCTTATCCACTGTGTCACCTCGCTAGGCTAAGTGATACATTTGAGCTTTTTAAAAATATGATCCAAAGAAAAGCATCCTATATAGGTACACAGGGCTCAGTCTTGAAGAATCCCTAGCTTCCTTCAAAGTACAATTCACTTGCAGCTTCCTTAGGAGTCCTTTTGGGACTCCCCCCTCATCAGGTGTTTTTAGCATCACGTCTCTCTGAAATGACTTTATAGTTACTCGCTTACATTTTGTATACATTTATCTGTGTCGATGCTATTTTTCTCCAGTAGAGTGTAAGCGCTTTGGGGGCAGAGACTGTTTCATCTTCCCCCCAGTGCCTCACCCATGGCAGACTGTTTTTATCATTCATTTTTATTTTTAAAAATAGATGGCAGAGAATATGTAGCATAATATGATGCATATCATTGGTTGTAAATATGTAACATATAATAAATATGCTCATCCAAGAGAAACAGATTCTTCCCTTAGTTGTGTCCAAAAATGTATGGCTTGCTCTTTTCTCCCCTTCCTCCCCAGCCTCCCCCTCCCCAAGAAGGCAGGG